>NC_057801.1:86982778-87122519 GCF_018294505.1 Triticum aestivum | reverse complement strand
AAGAATATTCTCAAGTATTAGCAGCTGAGTTGTCACTTCAACCACACCTGAAAGACTTAATATCTACAACAAAGTATTTAGTAGCAAAGTAGTATGGAAGTAACGGTAACAGTGGCAAAAGTAATAGTAGTAGTTTTGTAGCAATCATACCAATGGCAACGTAAAAGTAACTAAGCAAAGATCAAAATGAAATGAGCTCATAGGCAATGGATCAATGATGGATAATTACGTCGGATGGCATTCTTCATGCAACAGCTAAAACCTAGGGTGACACAGAACTAGTTCCAATTATCAATATAATGTAGGCATGTATTCCCAATATAGTCATACGTGCTTATGGAAAAGAACTTGCATGACATCTTTTGTCCTACCCTCCCGTGGCAGCGGGGTCCTATTGCAAACTAAGAGATATTAAGGACTCCTTTTAATAGAGAACCGGGACAAAGCATTAGCACTTAGTGAATACATGAACTCCTCAAACTACGGTCATTACCGGGAAGTGTCCCGACTATCGTCACTCCGGGGTTGCCGGATCATAACACGTAGTAGGTGACTATAACTTGCAATAAGATCAAGAACACAAATATATTCATGAAAACATAATAGGTTGAGATCTGAAATCATGGCACTCGGGCCCTAGTGACAAGCATTAAGCATAGCAAAGTCATAGCAACATCAATCTTAGAACACTGTGGATATTAGGGATCAAACCCTAACAAAACTAACTCGATTACATGGTAAATCTCATCCAACCCATCACCGTCGAGAAAGCCTACAATGGGATTACTCATGCACGGCGGTGAGCATCATGAATTTGGTGATGGAGGATGGTTGATGATGACGATGGCGATGATTTCCCCACTCCGTAGCCTAAAACAGACTCCAGATCTGCCCTCCCGAGGAAGAACAGGAGGTGGCGACGGCTCCGTATCATAAAACGCGATGAATCCTTCTCTCTGATTTTTTTTCTCCCTGAACATGAATATATGGAGTTGGAGTTGAGGTCGGTGGAGCTTCGTGGGACCCACAAGCCAGGGGGACGCACCTTGGGGACGGGTGGTGGGTTCCCCTCTATTGATTTTTGTGCCAATATTTTTTATTTATTCCAAAAAAATCTCCGTGAAGTTTCAGGTCATTCTGAGAACTTTTATTTTTGCACAAAAATAACACCATGGCAATTCTGCTGAAAACAGCGTCAGTCCGGGTTAGTTCCATTCAAATCATGCAAATTAGAGTTCAAAACAAGGGAAAAAGAGTTTGGCAAAGTAGATATGATGGAGATGTATCAAGGAATGACGATGAGCGTGCTAGACAGTGCAGAGGGGGTGCCAATTAGTGGCGAGCCAGGATTGTAGCAAGCCCCGGGCCCAAAAAGAATTTTGCCCCAAGGAAAAAATTTAACGTCCATAAGACTTTTAGCTACCATAAAAGAAACCTCATACAAAATATGTCCCAATTGCACGAAAAATTTAGAATTTAAGCTCAATGCTTAATGGTACGACAAAATAGATAAAAACATGTCAAGAACTACAAAGAATAGTATGTGATAAAAAAAGGTACCAAATCAATGATTTTCTTCATCAGTGCGTCACATAACCTCATCATCGGTGGAAGAAGAGCCAACACCTTCAAGACATGAAAAGAAATTTTTCATAAGAGAAGGCATAGATATCAAGTGAAAGAATTATCATTGATACAAATCTGAACTTACCACTTTGACGAGGTAAAAGCCCTTTGCGAGACCTATATGATTGAAATCGATATACAATATCATCATCGTCAGTACTTGCAAATACATCTCACTCAATATAGCAAACCATCCTATAATTAAGCCAGTCATCACTCATCATATTCCTCAACTTTGTCTTGATAATACTCATAGCTGAGAAAGCTCTTTTTTCTACCATAATCCATCACTCTTTTTGCTTACACGATCCATCACATGTGTCACACGTTGCCTTTGATTTTTGAAATCCTCGTACTGTTGTCTAGATTTATTGTGAGCACTATCATGTTTACCAACATGTGTATCAAGAACACTAGGTCCATCCTTCCAATTTCTAAATCCTACCTTTGTGAATGCCTCAATACCATAATTTTTCGCTCTTGCTTGCTTAAAAAGAAAGCAATAGAAACAAAAGGCTACTTCTTTAGCAACACTATATCCAACCAATCACCATGGTTCTTGAACCCATTAGCATGGAAGCTTCTTTTCTTTGAAGACTTTCCTTTGGGTGTTTTTTTATATTTATGTTCAGTTGGTTGGCATGGACCCATATTTATATAAATCCTTCTAGCAGCATCTCTAATGTTTGGATCTAAGCTTTCAATTGGTTTCCTAAGACCAGGATCAAGTTCAATATCACCTTTACGGAATTGATCATGGGCATCAGCGGGATTACCAATATTGTTACTCTCTGGAGTTGACATTGCAGGTGGGTCGCTTGAAGTCGAAGGCAGTGGTCCCATTTCAATGGTAGTGTCAGTTTCAGGTGTTGATTCAGCCCCCTCTGTCGCTTGATTCCCTCCATCTAAAATGATATGTGTGGACACGCTCATTGCAGACACCGGTGAAAAAAAATCTCTTCATCTTGTTTTTTCTACAATATGAAATGAAATTGGTAATTACAACAATTTGAGTTCAACAATACACTAGATATATGACTTGATACACATACACACATTATTCCAATTAAGAGCAGTTTATATACACTGATACACACCGACGTTGTAGAACATGATACGAGCAGAAGCATCAGCTATCAAGGGAAACCGTAAAAGCATAAAAAAATACCAAGGTACGGCAGTCAACAAGCGGTAGATTGGGTGACCAGCGCACTGCGCATAGGAGGGCTGTCCAGCGGTAGCCGACACGGCGACGAACGACGGCGCCGGTGGCCGGCGTGAGCGCTAGAGTCTGGACTCTGCACTTCTGGAGATAGATCTTGCGTGCGTCGTGTGTGCGTTAGATCGGCGGTGGCCTCTTGATCGCTGGCGTCTCCTGAAGATTCATGATGTGTGTGTGCCCGTCAGTTTCCTATTTTCTTGTTGCGCGTGCATGAGTTGGAGGTCTCCTTGTGCTCTTTTTTCGAGAGAAGTCTCCTTGTGCTCGTGCGTCTGTTTCACGAGGTGAGACAGCAAATGCCGCTCTGGGCCTTCGTTTTACTGGGCTCTGCACCCCGGGCCTGCAGAAAATCATACATATATAATAGGCTAGTAAAAATTCTATGCCCCGGGCCTGGGACCTGGGTGGCCGGGGCCCAGCTCCGCCCCTGGTGCCAATCCCACTCCAAACACTGCAAGAAATATGTCATCTTGTGACCTTCTGTTAGTGACCCTGGAAGAAGTGTTCATAAATCTATGACCATTTGAGAGCAATTGGTCAAAACCTATTCGGGGGGCTCCAAACCCTGAACTATAACAACCATTTTGATTAGAAAGGTCGTAATTTCCTTACACGAAATGGTCATAAAGCAGATAGCACTGCTCCGCTGCCTTATTTCGAGCTGATCACGACCAATATAGATGGTCATAACCTTGTAAATTGTGGTGGGTTGCTATGACTAGGTGCCACCTCATCAGTTTTTCCTATGTGTCATGTCCATGTGTCAATTTTTGCCCTAGGTTGTGAAGCAACCTATACTTCTGTCATTCCCAAAATTCCCAAAAAAAATCTCATAAATTATTTGGGTCATATCTTCGTCAAATATGTAAAAAATCTTCCTTGCCTAGTTCAAAAATAATTCAACAATATTCATTTTCCTATTCTGTTCAGAACAACACTTTGTGAAGGAAGTGCTATTTATATATTCTTGATTGCCCTCAAAATTTTTGGGCACTATTTCCTATCCAAAGCATTGCCTCATGACAAAATTCAGCTCCATTTGCCCAGTAAATCTTCCTTGCCAAATTTCCAAAGTTTTTGTCCAGCTAGAACCTTTGTGAAAGAAGTACTAGCTACGCATGTCCTAATGAGTTGAATTTTTGCCACATATTCTATATGCCTATGTAACTTACCTACACCAAATTTGAGCTCAGTTCATTTAGCCAATTTCTCTAACTAATTTTCTAAAGTTTCTGTTTAGAGAAGAGCATTTTGAAGGAAGTGCTATTTATATATTTTTGATTGCCCTCAAAAATTTTGGCCACTCTTTCCTATCCAAATCATTACCTTATGACAAAATTTAGCTCCATTTGCCCAGTAAATCTTCCTCGGCAAATTTGCAAAGTTTTTTTCCACCTAGAACCTTTGTGAAAGAAGTACTAGCTATGCATATCCTAATGAGTTGAATTTTTGCCACATATTGTATATGCATATGTAACTTACATACACCAAATTTGAGATCATTTTATTTAGCCAATTTCTCTCACTAATTTTCCAAAGTTTCTGTTTAGAGAAGAGAATTGTGAAGGAAGTGCCACTTTGGCATGTCGAAATGGTATCCATTTTCTATAGTGCTTTCCTATGCCCAAATAACCATCCTCCACCAAATTTCAGCTCAATCCATTCATTATTTTGAGCTCAGCTTCAACATTCATATTTATGTCCAGTGTGTTACTTTGCAAAGCAAGTACCACCTAGTCTCCTCCTTTTGAGATGAAAATTTGTGAAGACAGTCTTCTTAGTAACTGATCATCATCAGCCAAAACTCACGCCCGTTAGCCATGTGCATTTCCCGTACCGCTAATCAAACACTTGGCTACTAATTCATGTTTGAGCATAGTTCGGTCTCCTCTTGAGAATCTTATGTTGTGATTTTATTCCTAGCACCTACCTAGGGAGTGCCGAACCCACTAGACATGCCTAGGCCGCCCAGAACGCATGGAAACGCCAAAGTCATGCGGTGACCACGCGCCGGGCATGCGAGTTTACGCGCTCTGGAGTTGGGGCGCTCAGCCACTTTCCAAACCTCGATGTATCACCACCAAACCATGTATTTCTGATTAAATATATACTTATGTACCTAGAAATGATTTTTGTAAACAATAAAGAGCAAACTATGAGGCAGCTCCAGTTCAAATTTGACCCGCTTCCTCCTGAATCGACGGAAATTTGTCTTTTTCATGAAAGGTGGATCAAAGCTTTTCACACCAAACCATTTGGTCAATTGTGCATTAAATATGTCCTAGTATTTTAGAAATTGATTTGGTACAATTTTGCAACAAATATTTGGTAGGTCCTTCACAAAAAACCTCATTTTGGGCACTCAAAAAATGGAAAATGATTTTTTGGTGCAAAGAAAATGATAACTTCCTTAGGCAACATTGTTTGTCATTCCAAGATGCACCCTTGTGCACAATATGAGATCATTTGAACAAACTATGCCATGGATGTGGCCATAAGATTGATCATTTGGCTTGAAAGGCATTGATCTCCACACATGATAGCTCGTTTCTGAGAATACTTTTTTTTAAATATTTGCCATATTACAAATTTATTATTTTTTCTGGTAACTTGGTCACATATAATGACACAATGCGAAGGTTTTCAAATTTCTTGATTTATTTTTGATTTTTTTATGCCCGTTTCAAAATGCGGTCAAAACGGCGGGCATGACCGTTCCGAGCTAATGGTTGAATCTTGGAAAGTTTTTGGTGTTTCTCTAATTAAATAGATACTTTTGTACCTAAAAATGATTTTTTGGAAAATAAATAGCAAACTATGAGGCAGCCGCAGTTCAAATTTGACCCACTTCTAGCTGAATCAGCACAAATTTTTCTTTCACGAGAGGTGGATAAAAACTTTTCACACCCAACCATTTGGTCAAAAATTATGCATGAAATATGGCTTAGTATTTTAGAAAATTGATTTGGTCCAATTTTGCAACAATTATTTGGTAGGTCCTTCACAAAAATAACCTCATTTTGGGCACTCGAAAAATGGAAAATGTTTTTTTTGTGCAAAGAAAATGAAAACTTCCTTAGGAAACATTGTTTGGCATTACAAAATGCACCCTTGTGCACAATATGAGATCATTTGAACAACTATGCCATGAATGTGGCCATAAGATTGATCACTTGGCTTGAAAGCCATGAATCTCCACACATGATAGTTCATTTTGGAGAACACTTTTTTAAAAAAATATCGTATTACAAGTTTATTACTTTAACCGGTAACTTGGCCACATATAATGACACAATGTGAAGGTTTTCCAATTTTTTGAATTTTTCATGCCCGTTTCAAAATGTGGTCAAAACGGCGGGCATGACCTTTCCTAGCTAGTGGTTGAATCTTGGAAAATGTTTGGTGTTTCTCTAATTAAATGTTACTTTTGTACCTAAAAATTATTTTTGGAATAAATAAATAACAAACTATGAGGCATCTGAAGTTCAAATTTGAATCGTTTCTTACTGAGTTGTCGGAAATTTGTCTTTTTCACGAGACGTGGATAAAAACTTTTCACACCCAACATTTGGTCAATTGTGCATTAAATATGCCCTAGTATTTTATAAAATTGATTTGGTACAATTTTGCAACAAATATTTGGTAGGTCCTTCACAAAAAAACCTCATTTTGGGCACTCGAAAAATTGAAAATTATTTTTTCGTGCAAAGAAAATGAAAACTTACTTAGGCAACATTGTTTGTCATTACAACATGCACCCTTGTGCACAATATGAGATCATTTGAACAAACTATGCCATGAATGTGGCCATAAGATTGATCATTTGGCTTGAAAGGCACTGATCTCCACACATGATGGCTCATTTCTGATAACACTTTTTTAAGATAATTGTCGTATTACAAATTTATTATTTTTTCTGGTAACTTGGTCACATATAATGACACAATGCGAATGTTTTCAAAAAAAATTTAATTTTTTATGTCTGTTTCAAAATGCGGTCAAAACGGCGGGCATGACCGTTCCTAGCTAGTGATTGAATCTTGGAAAAATTTTGGTGTTTCTTTGATTAAATAGATACTTTTGTACCTGAAACTGATTTTTGGAAAAAATAAATAGCAAATTATGAGGCAGCCGCAGTTCAAATTTCACCCGCTTCCAACTGAATCAACAGAAATTTGTCTTTTTCACGAGAGGAGGATAAAAGCTTTTGACATCCAACCATTTGGTCCAAAATTATGCATTAAATATGGCTTAGTATTTCAGAAAATTGATTTGGTCGAATTTTGCAACAATTATTTGGTAGGTCCTTAAAAAAACCTCATTTTGGGCACTTGAAAAATGGAAAATGATTTTTTTGTGCATAGAAAATGAAAACTTCCTTAGGCAACATTGTTTGGCGTTCCAACATGCACCCTTGTGCATAATGTGGCCATAAGATTATTTGAACAAACTATGCCATGAATGTGGCCATAAGATTGATCATTTGGCTTGAAAGACACGAATATCCACACATGATAGTTCATTTCTGAGAACACTTTTTTAAAAAATTATCGTATTACAAGTTTATTACTTTTTATGGTAACTTGGCCACATATAATGACACAATGCGAAGATTTTCCATGGTAACTTGAACACAATTTGAATGGCCATGACATCTTCAAACTGTTTACTGCATTCTGATTGGTCCATAGGCATTCACAAGGATCATGGGTCACACACCGTCGGATACTCCCGGATCTAATGGCGGCCCTCGTCCCCCTCACACTCTCACCCATCGTGGCATCTTCCCTCTCACCCCCCTCGTCCAAACTCCAAACCCTATCGTCGCTCGCGCCCCACCCATGCCTCCTTGCCTCCTCACGCTGCCACCCACCCACCACCTCGTCCCTCCCATAGCTCGCTGCCGACGGCCTCTCCTCTCCCATCTGCTTCCCTCCCATAGCACGCGGAACGCCTCCTCCCCGATCCAACACGCCGCCGTATGCTCCCCGATCCAGATCAACACGTCAACTCTCTCACCTTGCCGGCAGGTCCCTCCTTCGTCGCTGCCCCCTCCTCCCCTGCCTCGGCCACCCTCCCTTCTGCCAACCCCGCCTGCTCTGCCTACTGCACCGCCGCCTCTGACACCATGGTGGATGCCGACAGTAGCAGCAACCCGATGCTCGCCGACTTCGACTTCCCGCCCTTCGACGATGTCGAGCCCGTGCACGTCCGTCTCGTTCGTTCGCCCACTCGTACGCCCTGATCCCCCTTCCCCTGATCCCCGTTCGTTCGCCCGCTCGTCGCCCATCCGGATCTGATCGTGTGTGGTTGTGGTTGCTCGTAGGAGGGCGAGCTGGAGGAGCTCGAGAAGGGCGTGGAGCCGGCGTGGGAGTGCTTGGTCCACCCGCTCAAGCGCATCATCGACAGGCTTGACATCGTCTGGAATGTTGTTGACCACATCAAGATCGTCAAGGACTCGCCAGACCTCCACGCCACCGTCGAGGACGTCCAGGTATTCTCTTCTTCTGTCACGCCGCCCGTGATCTGGATGGACGAAGCCATTGATTTGTTAGCGCATCATCAGATGTTGTCTCTGTATTTCGTCTTGCTCCATGAATTATCCAGCAATATGGTGCATAGATAGAAATTTCTCATACATCCTGGTTTCGTGCTTGCACCTTTGGTCCGCATGGTTTTTGTGGGGATATGGTGCCAGACTAGAGCGTAGAGGCTGATGATTTCTAGATGCATACAGAATGTGGATGCCATGTCTGAAACCGTTAAATTTTGGATGACTCAACCCAGCTCTAGGTAGCAATTTCTCTCTCTCCATCTCTGTGTATGTGCGCGCCTGTGCATCCATTGCATGTAAAATCACGTTTTTCAAACCCGAATCTAGCCTATGGTATGATTGTTGTTTGTCCTGCGGACTAAAACTCTCCGGTTTATATAGACACCGGAGAGGGCTAGGGTTACACAGAGTCGGTTACAATGGGAGGAGATCTTCATATCGTATCACCAAGCTTGCCTTCCACACCAAGGAAAGTGCCATCCGGACACGGGACGGAGTCTTCAATCTTGTATCTTCATAGTCCAGGAGTCCGGCCAAAGGTCTTAGTCCGGCCATCCGGACACCTCCTAATCCAGGACTCCCTCAGTAGCCCCTGAACCAGGCTTCAATGATGACGAGTCCGGCGCGCAAGTTGTCTTCGGCATTGCAAGGCGGGTTCCTCCTCCGAATATTTCATAGAAGATGTTGAACACCAGGGTAGTGTCCGGCTCTGCAAAATAAGTTCCACATTCCTTCGTAGAGAGAATAATATTCATATCAATCGGATCTGCTGACGTATTCTGTGGCGTGACATCATGCCACAGCTAGGCTCTTTATTCATTTTATTGTTCCAC
The DNA here is from genome assembly GCF_018294505.1 of Triticum aestivum. Lineage (NCBI taxonomy): Eukaryota > Viridiplantae > Streptophyta > Magnoliopsida > Poales > Poaceae > Triticum > Triticum aestivum. The sequence continues at coordinate 87,113,287 of NC_057801.1, read as the reverse complement.
CTCAGCGCGTTTAGTGAGGCGGTTTCCCTGGCACGTCTTGTCAAAGCAGAGATCGTGTTCCCTTATTCCGGGATTCTCATCAATACGGGTGTGGGTAACCCAACCGCGCCATTAACCGCGGCGCTTGGGGGATAAGCGAGTTTTATTAGGCCGGTGGGGGGCTCGTAGTTTTGGCCGCCCATATAAGGGGATAAGAATCCGCCCTTTCCATTCACGCCATCTTTCTCTGCTTATCCGTCCCTACGCGCTCGAGCTCCAGCGCCCAAGCCCGCACTTCTCACCTCAACCTTCTCCAACCATGTCAGGAGCGGGAGGTAGATGGATGGCCTCCTCCGTCACGAAGGGACAAATGAAAAACCACAGGAAGGCCAGATACTTGTCCAACGACATCGCGCACCAGCTCCCAGATGCAGGGCAACTCATCCCCACCCCCAGGCCCCATGAGAGGGTTGTTTTTCTTCCCCATTTCCTCCGTGGACTGGGTTTTCCTCTTCACCCGTTCGTCCTGGGGCTCATGTTCTACTACGGCCTAGACTTCCACGATCTGGCCCCGAACTTCATCCTCAATATCTCGGTGTTTATCGTCGTGTGCGAGGCCTTTTTCCGCATCCAACCCCACTTTGGCCTATGGCTAAAGATCTTCAGCATCAAGCCGAAGGTCGTGCAAGGCCGACAAGCGGAATGCGGAGGCGCCATGGTGGGCAAGATAGCCAACGTCACCTGGCTCGAGGGTGCCTTCGTGGAAACCATCAAAGGGTGGCAATCTGGGTGGTTTTATATTACCGAGCCGCGTGACCCTAAATGGGTAGCGGCCCCTGAATTTCGATCCGGCATCCCCACCCAGCTCACATCTTGGAAAGAGACCGGCCTGTCATGGGGAAATCCGGAAGAGGTGACCGGACTCCAAACCTGCGTCCGAGACCTAGTGACCAAGAAGGTCAAACTTGTCAACATGGTCCAGGTCATGCTCTTCCGCCGGATCCTCCCGTGTCAACGACGGGACTTCAATTTGTGGGAGTTCGACCCGGCCCAGCACCAGACTCTATCCCGGCTCTTCGAAACGAAGCACGAGGACGCCTGGAAGGTGCTTTTCAAAAGCTCCGAGGTCTCCCCTCTCGTCACCGAGGATCGCGAGTTCTGTGCCAAATGTCAAGCCTCCGAAGTAAGCTTACCTTTAGTCCCTTACGGGATATCCGCATTTCATAGTGTGACCTTATGTGGGATCTAAACTCCCGTTCCTTTGACAGGATTGGAAGAGGACATCCGGACAGTTTGACTGTCCGGCCTCTTTGCCCGAAGGCCCAGTAGACGCACACTTAGTGAAGCTACTGGTTCTGGCACCCCATGTGGTGCCGGAGAAGAAGGCCAAGGAGAAGGCCACGGGGACCCGAAAGAGTTCCCGGCGCCCGGTGTCGTCGGATTTGCCCGACGGCTCCAACGCACCCATCGCCTCCGAAGATGAGGAGGAGGAAGAAGAAGGTGCCTCCCCCTCCAGCGGGGGGAGGAAAGAAGAGAAAGGCCGCCCCAACTGGGGAAGCCGGAGGGTCCAAGAAGGGGAATCCCCTTCTGCCGGACTACGCCCCCGACGCCGAAGACGGCGAGGAGGACTGGCCCTCCAGGGTCAAGCCCCTGGCAAAATCGTAAGTGTCCGGCTACCAGAATGACTTATTGCACTCCTTTATTATTTGATAGCTTCTAACACCGAAGGTAATCATACAGTCCGCCCAGAGCTCAGCTTGGCGATTCGTCGAGCGGATCTCTAAATTCGTCGGATGTGAATAGCGCTTCACTTCCGACGGCCTCCTCCCCTCTCCCTACAGACGGCGCGGAGGTGGAGTCCCGTAGGGGACAAAACCAGGAGGAGGTGGTCCTGGAAGCGCCACAAGGCGACCTTCCGAACTCCCAACCCAAAGGGGGTAAAACCCCGGAGGGATCTAAGTCCGGCCCTGGGCCGGACACTGCTCCGGAACCATCAGTGGTTCCAGAGCCCAACAGGCGGCGCCTTCACAAGAAGGGCAAGTCGGTGACACCGGCGACTTCCGTCCACCCGGAGGCGCTGGACAATTTGCTGGAGGCGCTCAACGGCGCCTCTATCGACGAAGAACACCGCACTGTTATGAGTGCGGTGATTCAAAAGGTTCAGTCCGCCAAGAGCGGGCTGACGGAAGCCTGCACAAGCCTGTTAACGGGCTTTGAGGTATGTGTTCAAAAACATATATAAAAAATGTTAGCGCATAGACAGTAGCCCCTGATGCTTAGTTCGGTGTTCGGAAAGAAAAGCCGAACTGAGGATCTTAAAAGATATACGCAGGAGTCTAATAGAAATATGTCAATATGGGAATGCAGGCTGCACTACTGACCTTTGCCGCACTGACTGCGGAGGTCAATGCCTTGAAGGAAAGCCTTGAGCGGTCCGAGAGCGAGCTCGGCCGTGCCAAGAAGCAGCTCGAGGATAAAGAGGGTACATAGCACCTCCTGTAAATGTATATAGAAATACTTGGTTGCATAATAATAATAGGACCAACGTTAATGTTGTAGGAGCCACGACCGAGGTGGCGACCCTGAAGGAGGCGGTTTCGAAGGCCGAAAAGAGTGCAGCCTTGGAGCGCACCGAGCGAGATAAGCAGGAGGCGCGGGTGACGGAGGTGCGGCAAGAGCTCCAGGCTCTCATGGAAAAACACGAGAGTTTGGAGCGTGACTCGAAGACTCGAGAGTCCGAGCTTGCCTTGGCTCTTGAGAGTGCCAAGACCGCTAAGGTCGAAGCCCAGAAGGCCCTTCAGGAGATCAAGGCAATGAAGAAGATAGCGGCGGGTAAGGCATTCTTTATGCAAAGCAAAAATATAAAAGTTAATTATCTGCTACTTACCCGAATCCGGAGCTCTCCAGGAGCGTTCGCCGATCTACCCTGTAGTGTGTCTGATGCTGCCGCATACTACCGAGCTGAAGAGGGGAGCTCGACAGAAAAAGTGTTCTGGTCTCAGTATGCTGAGGCCGAACATCCGGTGCCCCTGAGTGACCAACTGAAGCAGCTGGTTGAGCTCCACAAGGTGGCCGAACAGGCCATGAAGGGCCTCATAGCTCGGCAGTGGCCTGGAGAAGCCATGCCTGGGAACTACTTCGGTCTGGTGCGGCGGCTGGTGGACGCGTGTCCGTGGATTGAGGTCGTCAAGTGCTCCGTTTGTATTGAAGGTGCCCGTCAGGCCCTTGCTCGTGCTAAGGTGCACTGGGGCAAGCTAGACGCGGAGAAGTTGTTGACGGACGCGCCACCACCGGGCAAGGAGTATCGTACGCCCGAGATGTATTACAATGGCGTTCTGAAGGGTGCCCGCCGCATAGCGGATGGGTGCTCCAAAGATATAATTTTTGAGTAAACTCGCATTTGTTATCCTGTACGCTGAAGCTTTGTTCATATGCGTTAAGCAACGCTTGTTAATTTAAAATATTACCTTCTGTGCGGCCGTTTATCAAATCTGAGAGATGCAAGTCGTCGGCTTCAACCCCCATGCCACGAGTGCTGGGGTGTTCGGGATAAACCTGAGCGCTCTTGTTCCCATTCTTGGGTCCATCTAGGGAGGCGTTCAGCACAGCGAACCAGGCCGTCGGACTTATAATGCTTTATCACTCTCACTTAGCCATAGAATTCTATAATTTTAAATTTCGGTGAAGCCCCTAGTATTCGGAAGACCGAGTTCGGGGCGCTATCCACGCCTAGGCCGGATAAGTCCGGTTCCTCGCTCGAAGCGGCATAATTCTTTAAGGACTCGAAGAAACCTCGCGAACAGCGACCGGTCTCTCGCACTATCATGACAGTCAGTTTTAGCTTTCTCTACTGAGGTGTTAACCCAGCTCAACTGGGGCACAATCGCAGTAGCTCTCCCAGCGCTACCTTAGCCAACAATGCGGAACGTAAGGTACCAAAACATGGGAGCCGGGCAAACCCAACTATTGACCAAAGACATGATTCGGAGCCGATGCATATAGTGCTATAAGTTCGGGGTGCCGCACTCGTGAGAGTGTTCGGTCTTCTCACACCATGTTATCGGGTGTTGTAAGCCCCTGGTGTGTTGTTCGCACCAAAGTGTATGGTTGCAGAATGTCATGACTGAACATATTTGCATTTAAAAATAGATAAGTACAATAATAGGTAAGAGCTATATATTGTTTATTAAAAAAAGGGCTGCTGCGAAAGCAGAACGATACAAGAAGTGCGGTAAGCAAGAGATGGGATTATTTGACATATTCCCCTCCAGGGGCAAGCTGCAGGATTGTAAGTAAAACATGTATTAAACTCGTTACAGAGACCACCTGGACTTTTGACGTGGCTTGCTCCCTCCCTGGCTGTTGCATCGTGGGTTCGGCGAGTGTATTGCCGGACAGGCCTTCCGAATAGTTGGGTCCTGAAAGTGTGTAAAAAGGAAAACGGCAAAATAGGGAGCCCCTGAGTGCGGTTGAGCCGCATTCTGGGCGTGCCGTTGTTGTGCCCCTCCCCTTATGCCCATGATATCTTTAAGGCGTAATTATGTACGCGTGGTACCAGTATCGCCGTTTGGCGGGGGCTGGGGTTGGGGCTGCACTGCTATGCTTGCTCGGAACGTGCCAGCCGGATTTGTTGTAGGTTACTTCGGGCTCGCTTGACGTTGTCCAGACGTTTGACGCCTGGATTGGAGAACTTCCTTGAGAGGCTACTCTGTACTTCCACCGCCAGGGCCGCCATGTGCTCCTCCGTTCGGAGAGAGCGTTTGGTGTTTCCATTTACCATGATGACTCCGCGAGGTCCTGGCATCTTGAGCTTGAGATATGCGTAGTGCGGCACCACATTGAATTTTGCAAATGCGGTTCGTCCAAGCAGGGCGTGATAGCCGCTACGGAATGGGACTATGTCAAAGATTAACTCTTTGCTCCGGAAGTTGTCCGGGGATCCGAAGACCACTTCGAGTGTAACCGAGCCTGTACAGCTGGCCTCTACACCTGGTATGACACCTTTGAAGGTTGTCTTTGTGGGTTTAATCCTTGAAGGATCGATGCCCATTTTTCACACTGTGTCCTGGTAAAGCAGGTTCAGGCTACTGCCGCCATCCATTAGGACTCTGGTAAGGTGAAATTCGTCGATAATTGGGTCTAGGACCAGTGCGGTGAATCCACCGTGACGGATGCTGGTGGGATGGTCCCTTCGATTGAAGGTGATCAGGCAGGAGGACCATGGGTTGAACTTTGGGGCGACTGGCTCTAGCGCACAGACGTCCTTAAGAGCACGCTTCCGCTCCCTTTTGGGGATGTGGATTGCATATATCATGTTCACCGTCCGAACTTGCGGGGGAAATCCCTTCTGTCCTTTGTTGTTCGGCAGCCGGGGCCCCTCCTCGTCATTGCTATGTAGCCCCTTGTCTCTGGTCTCGGCACTTAACTTGCCTGCCTGCTTGAACACCCAACAATCCCTGTTGGTGTGATTGGCTGGCTGTTCGGGGGTGCCGTGTATTTGGCACAAGCGATCGAGTATCCGGTCTAAGCTGGATGGGCCCTGGGGGCTTCTTTTGAATGGCTTCTTCCGCTGACCCGGTTTAGAGCCTCTGAATCCGGCGTTGACTGTCGTATCTTCAGTATTGTCACCGTTAATGCGGCGCTTATGCTTGTTGCGACGTGACCTGTCGTTGTTATCCTTGGTATCCGAATTGCCGGGGCTCTTGGTTATGTTGTTGCTATGAGCTAGCCAGCTGTCTTCTCCCGCACAGAAGCGGGTCATGAGTGTCGTGAGGGCTGCCATAGATTTCGGCTTTTCCTGTCCTAGGTGCGGGGCAAGCCATTCGTCTCGGATGTTGTGCCTGAAGGCTGCAAGGGCCTCGGCGTCCGGATAATCGACTATTTGGTTTTTCTTGGTTAGGAACCGTGTCCAGAATTGTCTGGCCGATTCCTCTGGCTGCTGGATTATGTGGCTTAGGTCATCGGCGTCTGATGGTCGCACATACGTGCCCTGGAAGTTGTCAAGGAATGCGGATTCCAGGTCCTCCCAACAACTAATTGACTCTGCTGGCAGGCTGTTAAGCCAATGTCGAGCTGGTCCTGTAAGCTTGAGCGGGAGGTATTTGATGGCGTGTAGATCATCACCACGGGCCATGTGGATATGAAGGAGATAATCCTCGATCCATACCGCTGGATCTATTGTGCCATCGTATGATTCGATGTTTACGGGTTTGAAACCCTCGGGGATTTGATGATCCATTACTTCGTCTGTGAAGCATAGTGGGTGTGCGGCGCCCCTGTACTAGGCTATGTCACGACGCAGCTCGGACGAGCTTGGTCTATTGTGTACGGCCGGGCCATACTTATTATGTCCGGCGTGACGGCTAGCGTCACATGAAGCGGGGCGCCCATGCGATCCGTAGATCGATCTTGTTTGCCTTGCCTTATTCTCCAAGATGTATCATAGGTCTGTTGCATCTCCCCGTACTCTGGTATGTTTTGAGCGCTGTCGGGCTGCGGCTTGGGTTGAGGGCCTGAAGGCCTCTCTATCATGGCCACGGGGTGGCCGATCGGGCGCATCGTACGCTGGTGATGTAGGTTTAGTTGCTTCGTCCTCAAGTTGGGGTAGCAGCCTGCGCTTTGGGTAGCTCTTGGATGGGCATTCTAGTTTATACTCTTCGGCCGCCAGGACTTCGGTCCATCTGTCGGCTAGCAAGTCTTGGTCAGCTCTAAGCTGCTGCTGTTTCTTCTTGAGGCTGCTTGCTGTGGCTACGAGCCTGCGTTTGAAACGCTCTTGTTCGACGGGATCCTCTGGCACGACGAATTCGTCGTCGTCGAGGCTTGCCTCGTCTTCGGAGGGAGGCATGTAATTGTCGTCCTCATCCTCCTTGTTGGCCCCTCTCTCATGAGGGCTGGCTCCTTCGTCCTCCTACACTGAATCGTGCTGGAGGGGGTTGTCTTCGGCATTGTCCGGCGTGTTGTTATCTCCGGTGCCGGAGTCGCCGTTTTTGCTTTGGCGGGACTTAGAGCGGCGCCGCTGACGTCGGCGCTTGGGTTGCTTCTTGGAGGGGTCATCCTCCGTTTTCTCCTCGCCATCCCCCACTTTAGAGGTGTCCACCATATATATGTCATATGACGAGGTGGCTTTCCAGTTCCCTATAGGTGCTGGTTCGTGATCGTCTCCTTCAGGATATTGCCGAAAGGCGAGTGCTGAAAGACGTCTGCGGCGGTGAACTCCATGACCGGAGCCCAATCGGGCTTAATCGGAAGAGGTGCAGGATTTACGGAGTCCGGATCGGAGTCCGGCACCTTGGAGTCACTGGCCTTGCGAGGGACTAGGCTGGTATCCGGCTCTATCGCCGTAGAGGTTGCAGTTTCAGGGGCGGCGTCCAACCGTCCGTCCCCGACTGGCGCAGTGGGCTCCGAGCTAATGGTCGGAGCGGACACCTGAGCGACGCTCTAGGTGTTGTCCGATGACAGAGCTAAATCATGCCCATCGTGACGGTACGGCACGCCCGGTCGTGGCTCGAACTCGTCGAAGATCAAGTCCCCGCGGATGTCGGCCGTGTAGCTTAAGCTTCCAAACCTGACCTGATGGCCTGGGGCGTAGCTTTCGATCTGCTCCAGATGGCCGAACAAGTCGGCCCGCAGTGCGAAGCCGCCGAATATGAAGATCTGTCCGGACCGCATCGCGATTGATGAGCGAAGAAGCCATCGGGCCTAAAGGCGACGACACAGAGGAACTCTCAATGAAAGCACCAATGTCGGTGTCAAAACCGGCGGATCTCGGGTAGGGGGTCCCGAACTGTGCGTCTAGGCGGATGGTAACAGGAGACGAGGGACACAATGTTTTTACCCAGGTTCGGGCCCTCTCGATGGAGGTAAAACCCTACTCCTGCTTGATTATTATTGATGATATGGGTAGTACAAGAGTAGATCTACCACGAGATTGGAGTGGCTAAACCCTAGAAGCTAGCCTATGGTATGATTGTTGTTCGTCCTACGGACTAAAACTCTCCGGTTTATATAGACAACGGAGAGGGCTAGGGTTACACAAAGTCGGTTACAATGGGAGGAGATCTTCATATTGTATCGCCAAGCTTGCCTTCCACGCCAAGGAAAGTTCCATCCGGACACGAGACGGAGTCTTCAATCTTGTATCTTCGTAGTCCGGGAGTCCGGCCAAAGGTCTTAGTCCGGCCATCCAGACACCCCCTAATCCAGGACTCCCTCAGTCGGGGTGCCCTTTGACGTCGTACCAGGGAGCACATTCTTTCCCCTTCCCTTCGCACCTTTGTAGCCTTCGACAAGGACATGGATCTCGGGAATGATAACCCACAAGTATAGGGGATCGCAATAGTTTCGAGGGTAGAGTATTCAACCCAAATTTATCGATTCGACACAAGGGGAGCCAAAGAATATTCTCAAGTATTAGCAGCCAAGTTGTCAAATCAACCACACCTAAAAGACTTAATATCTACATCAAAGTATTTAGTAGCAAAGTAGTATGGAAGTAATGGTAATGGTGGCAAAAGTAATAGTAGCATTTTTGTAGCAATCGTGACAGTGGTAACGGAAAAGTAACTTAGAAAAGATCAATATGAAACGAGCTCGTAGGCAATGGATCAATGATGGATAATTATGTCAGATGGCATTCATCATGCAACAGTTATAACCTAGGGTGACACGGAACTAGCTCCAATTCATCAATATAATGTAGGCATGTATCCGAATATAGTCATACGTGCTTAGGAAAAAAACTTGCATGATATCTTTTCTCCTACCCTCCCGTGGCAGAGGGGTCCTATTGGAAACTAAGGGATATTAAGGCCTCCTTTTAGTAGAGAACCGGACCAAAGCATTAGCACTTAGTGAATACATGAACTCCTCAAACTATGGTCATCACCGGGAAGTGTCCCGACTATTGTCACTCTGGGGTTGCCAGATCATAACACGTAGTAGGTGACTATAACTTGCAACATAGGATCAAGAACACAAATACATCCATGAAAACATAATAGGTTCAGATCTGAAATCATGGCACTCGGGCCCTAGTGACAAACATTAAGCATAGCAAAGTCATAGCAACATCAATCTTAGAACATAGTGGATACTAGGGATCAAACCCTGACAAGAGTAACTCGATTACATGGTAAATCTCATCCAACCCATCACCGTCCAGCAAGCCTATGATGGGATTACTCACGCACGACGGTGAGCATCATGAAATTGGTGATGGAGGATGGTTGATGATGACGATGGCGATGATTTCCTCTCTCCAGAGCCCGAAATGGACTCGAGATATGCTCTACCGAGGAAGAACAAGAGGTGGCGGCGGCTCCGTATCGTAAAACACGATGAATCCTTCTCTCTGATTTTTTTTTCTCCCCGAACATGAATATATGGAGTTGGAGTTGAGGTCGGTGGAGCTTTGTGCGACTCACAAGCCAGGGGGACATGCCCAAGGGGGTAGGGCATGCCCCCACCCTTATGGACAAGTGGTGGGTCCCCTCTATTGATTCTTTTGCCAATATTTTTATTTATTCCAAAAATATTCTCCATGAAGTTTTAGGTCATTCCGAGAACTTTTATTTTTGCACAAAAATAACACCATGGCAGTTCTGCTGAAAACAGCATCAGTCCGAGTTAGTTCCATTCAAATCATGCAAATTAGAGTCCAAAACAAGGGCAAAAGAGTTTGGAAAAGTAGATACGATGGAGACGTATCAACTCCTCCAAGCTTAACCCATTGCTTGTCCTAAAGCAATTCAGTTGACAAACTAAAAGTGATCAAGAAAAAACTTCCACAAACTCTGTTTGATCTTGTTGTTGCAAATATGTAAAGCCAGCATTCAAGTTTTCAGCAAAGATTATGGAGTAACCATATTCACAATAACATTTAGGTCTCACATTTACTCATATCAATGGCATAATCAACTAGCAAGCAATAATAATAAATCTTGGATGACAACACTTTCTCGAAACAATCATGATATGATATAACAAAATGGTATCTTGCTAGCCCTTTTGAGACCGCAAAACATAAATGCAGAGCGCCCCTGAAGATCAAGGACTGACTAGACATTGTAATTCATGGTAAAAGAGATCCAGTCATAGTCATACTCAATATCAACTAATAACAATGCATACAAATGACAGTGGTGCTCCCTAACTGGTGCTTTTTATAAGAGGATGATGACTCAGTAATAAAATTAAATAGATAGGCCCTTCGCAGAGGGAAGCAGGGATTTGCAGAGGTGCCAGAGCTCGAGTTTTTGAAACAGAGATAAATAATATTTTGAGCGATATGCTTTCATTGTCAACATAACAACCAAGAGGTCTCGGTATCTTCCATACTAGATACATTATAGGCGGTTCCCAAACAAAATGGTAAAGTTTATACTCCCCCACCACCAACAAGGACATTCCACGGCTGGTCCAAACAATGGGTACCATCCAACTAACAATAGTACTAGGGGAGTTTTGTTTGCAATTATATTTTGATTTGATTTGAGAATGGAACTGGGCATCCCGGTTACCAGCCATCCTCTCGTGAATGATGAGCAGAGTCCACTCATCATGAGAATAACCCACCTAGCATGTAAGATACTAACAACCCTCAGTCGCTACATGAGCAATTTGGGCATACAAAACAAATTATCATTTGAAGGTTTAGAGTTTGGCACATGCAAATTTACTTGGAACGGCAGGTAAATACCGCATATGGGTAGGTATGGTGGACTCATATGGAACAACTTTGGGTTTATGGAAGTGGATGCACAAGCGGTATTCCCGCGTAGTACAAGTGAAGGCTAGAAAAAGGCTGGGGAGCGACAACAGTCATAAACATGCATTAAGGTTAATCAACATTGAGTGAAAGCATGAGTAGGATATAAATCACCATGAACATAAATATCATGGAGGATATGTTGATTTTGTTTCAACTACATGCGTGAACATGTGCCAAGTGAGCCAAGTCAAGCTACTCGAATCATTCAAAGGAGGATACCATCCTATCGTACTACATCACAACCATTTTAAAATCATGTTGGCACGCTAGGTAAACCACTATAAACTCCTAGCTAATTAAGCATGGCATGAGTGACTATAATCTCTAATTGTCATTGCAAACATGTTTCATCCACAATGGGCTGAATCAAGAATGATGAACTAATCATATTTACAAAAACAAGATAGGTCAAGTTCATACCAGGTTTTCCTCATCTCAATCATTTCATCATATATTGTCATTATTGCCTTTCACTTGCACGACCGAACGGTGTGGATAATAATAATAGTGCACGTCCATTAGACTAAGTTGGAATCTGCAAACATTCATTCAAAGGAGAGGACAAGGTAATATGGGCTCTTTGTTAGATCAACAATAATGCATATGAGAGCCACTCAACATTTTCATCGTGGTCTTCTCCTCTCGACCCCCAAAGAAAAGAAAAGAATTTCAAAGAAACACACTGAAATTATTTTGGAGTTTTTGTTTTTCTAAAGAAAGTAAAACAAGAACGAGAAAAACTATTTACACGGGAAAGCTACCAACAAGCAAAGAAGAACGAGAAATCTTTTTGGGTTTTCTTTTAATACTACTACTAAATAATCATGGAAAGTAAACTAAACTACAACTATTTTTTTGGTTTTTCTCGAAGTTTTTCAAACACACAAGAAGAAAGCAAGAAAAAGAAATAAACTAACATGGATATTACAATGAAAAAGTATGAACACCGACAACTAGAATGAGTGTGTGAACACGAATGTAATGTCAGTGAGAAATACATACTCCCCCAAGCTTAGGCTTTTGGCCCAAGTTGGTCTATGCCCATGGATCAAAGTAGCCCTTGTTGGGAAATGTAGCATGCAATTTCAAAAATGTTCTTACGAACACGCAAGATCTATCTAGGAGATGCATAGCAACGAGAGGGGGAGAGTGTGTCCATGTACCCTCGTAGACCAAAAGCGGAAGCGTTAACTTATCACGGTTGATGTAGTCAAACGTTTGCTTCTCGAATCAACCGATCAAGTACCGAACATACGGCACCTCCGAGTTCTGCACACGTTCAGCTTGATGAAGTTCCTCAAACTCTTGATCCAGTAGAGGCACGAAGGAGTCAATGAGTTCCATCAGCACAAAGGCTTGGTGACGGTGTTGGTGATGTGATCCGTGCAGGGCGTCGCCTAAGAACTATAACAATATGACCAAAGGAGTAAACGGTGGAGGGGGGCACCGCACATGGCTAAGAAACAACTATTGTGCTTTGGGGTGCCCCCTTCCCCCTTATATAAAGGAGGAGAGGGGAGGCCGCCGGCACTAGGGGGCACGCCAAGTGGGGGAGTCCCACTAGGAGTCCTATCCTAGTCGCCCCCTTCCTTTCCAACGGAGGGGAAACGAGTGAAGTGGAGGGAAAGAGATAGGGGGGAGGAAAGGGGGTCGCGCCCCTCCCCTTTATCTAATTCAGACTCCCTATGGGGGGCGCCACCTCTGCGGCATGCCTCCTCTTTCCCCTATGGCCCAATAAGGCGCATTACTTCCCGGGGGGGGGGGTTCCGATAACCCCTCGGTGCTCCAAAAAATACTCGAACCTCTCTAGAACCATTCCGGTGTCCGAATATAACCTTCCGATATATCAATCTTTACCTCTCGACCATTTCGAGACTCCTCGTCATGTTCGCGATCTCATCCGGTACTCCGAACAACCTTCGGTCACCAAAACACATAACTCATGTAATACATATCATCATCGAACGTTAAGCGTGCGGACCCTATGGGTTCGAGAACTATGTAGACATGACCAAGACACCTCTCCGGTCAATAACCAATAGCGGAACCTGGATGCTCATATTGGTTCCCACATATTCTAGGAAGACCTTTATCGGTCGAACCACAATGTCAACATACATTATTCCCTTTGTCATCGGTATGTTACTTGCCGAGATTCGATCGTCGGTATCCTCATACCTAGTTCAATCTCGTTACCGGCAAGTCTCTTTACTCGTTTCATAGTGCATCATCCCGTAACTAACTCATTAGTCACATTGCTTGCAAGGCTTCATATGATGTGCATTACCAAGAGGGCCTAGTGATACCTCTCCGAAACTCGGAGTGACAAATCCTAATCTCGATCTATGCCAACCCAACAAACACCTTCGGAGATACCTGTAGAGCATCTTTATAATCACCCAGTTACGTTGTGACATTTGATAGCACACAAGGTATTCTCCGGTGTCTGGGAGTTGCATAATCTCATAGCCGGAGGAATATATATTTGACACGAAGAAAGCAGTAGCAATAAAACTGAACGATCATTATGCTAAGCTAGCGGATGGGTCTTGTCCATCACATCATTCCATCAATGATCTGATCCCGTTTATCAACTCATGGCCATGGCTAGGAAACTTAACCATCTTTGATCAACGAGCTAGTCTAGTAGAGGCGTACTAGGGACATGGTGTTTTGTCTATGTATTCACACATGTATCAAGTTTCCGGTTAATACAATTCTAGCATGAATAATAAACATTTATCATGAATAAGGAAATATAAAATAACAACTTTATTATTGCCTCTAGGGCATATTTCCTTCAGCCCTCTCCGGTGTACTGAGGAGGATCCCGGGGGTTCCACTGGTTAGCGAGCTCCTACAGCTCCCACTGATAAATACACTCCTGATACGGACCAGGTGATGGCTCTGGCTCAGGAACTAGGGATCACGTCCCCTCCTAGTATGCGTAAATGTCTGCGTTCATGATGAAGTACCTACCTGAATGAATATCGAACAAAAAAGGTGCAGGCAAGGTAATAATCTGACAAGTCTTCTCGCTAAATACCATGTTATAGATGAGTCTCTTGTCATCGTCTTTCTTAATAAAATCATGTGCTACCATACTGTCGTAATCTAAGTATATAGTGGGCAGCAGCTTCTCCTCTCTCTCATCATGCCTAATGGGTATTTCAAAGCATTTAGCAAGGCGGGAGGCATAGATACCTCCAAAGATAGGACCCTTCGTACGGTTTAAACTCAACAGTCGAGCAACCATAGCACCCAAACTAAAAGTTTTATCATGAAATAAAGCATGGCGCGAAATAGCAAGGTCAGGAGCACTAAGGCCTCCACTCTCCCCGCGACCAATTAAACATCTCCCAGCAAATAATGAGTAGTAGCGCAAAACAGAAAAATGTAAACTAACCACTCTCACTTCCGGCAACTTTCTCCTTTCCGCAATGGTAACTTCATCAATATAATATTCCACATCTCTAGGACGTGGCTCATCGATGTTGCCCTCATAAGGTAACTTGCAAACCTCACAAAAGTCATAAAGTGTCATCTCCTTTTGCTCATCATATAAATAAAATTCTACCATGGGTGATGATCTCCTAGCATGAAAATGAAAATTTTGCACAAAAATATTAGTGAGTAGGAGGTACTGATCGCACTGGTCGTGGAGGAAGTCGGTGATGCTTGCATTCTCCACCAAATAATAGAAATCCTCATAAAATCTGGCCGCCTCTAAGAATGCATCACATGGCCATTCACACGGCCGAACCTCTATGGTGCGAGGAAGGTTATACTTAGGTTTTTCTTTCTCTTCATTTTTTTTTCCTTTGAACCCTGACTCGAGGAGCCTCTCAACAATCTCCTTATCATTTTCTTCCTCAAAGAACAATCCCACAAAGCAGTTTTGCAAATGGAGCTTTACACAAGGAGATCGAAAATGGCAGCAGGATGAGCAAGAACACGGGTTTGAGCTATGGGGTGATTTTTTCTGGAGGAAGACGAAGTGGATGGGTGCTGGAATAAGTGAGGGGGACCCATGTGGGACCCACAAGGCAGGGGCGCGCCCTGTGGGGTAGGGCATGCCCTCCACCCTTGTGGCCCACTGGTGCATCCCCCTCGTGCAAGTTTAGTGCCAGAAATTCTCAAATATTCTATATAAAATTATACTGAATTTTTAGGGCATTTGGAGAACTTTTATTTTCGGGACATTTTTTATTTCACAGATAATTAAGCAAATAGATAGAAAATACTATTTTTTCTTTATTTATTTTAAGAAACGGAAAGTAAAGAGTGGGTACAGAGAGTTGTGTTTACTAAATTCCTACATCTCATGCCCATCAAAAGGAATCCATTAACAAGGTTGATCAAGTCTTATTAACAAACTTCTTCCGAATGACATGAAACCGAAGAATTTTCGAATAACACTAAGTTACCTAAATGGGGATATGCATGTCCCCAACAATAAGAATATCATATTTCTTTTTCACAGTAGGAAGAGGGAATTCAAAACCTCCAATAGTAATAGTTGAAATTTTTCCAATAGAATTGATACTATGAACTTGGGGTTGTTTCTTCGGAAAGTGTACTGTATGCTAATTTCCATTAACATGAAAAGTGACATTGCCTTTGTTGCAATCAATAACAGCCCTTGCAGTATTTAAAAAGGGTCTACCAAGGATGATTGACATACTGTCGTCCTCGGGAATATCAGGAATAACAAAGTCTATTAAGATAGTAACGTTTGCAACCACAATAGGCACATCCTCACAAATACCGATGGGTATAGTAGTTGATTTATCAACCATTTGCAAAGATATTTCAGTAGATGTCAACTTATTCAATTCAAGTCTACGGTATAAAGATAAAGGCATAACACTAACACCGGCTCCAAGATCACATAAAGCAGTTTTAATATAGTTTCCTTTAATGGAGCATGGTATAGTTGGTACTCCTGGGTCTCCTAGTTTATTTGGCATTCCACCCTCAAAAGTGTAATTAGCAAGCATGGTGGAAATTTCAGCCTCCGGTATCTTTCTTTTATTTCTAACAATATCTTTCATATACTTAGCATAAGGAGGCCTTTTAAGCATATCAGTCAAACGCATACACAAAAAGATAGGTCTAATCATTTCAGCAAAGCGCTCAAAATCCTCATCATCCTTTTTCTTGGATGGTTTAGGAGGAAAGGGCATGGGTTTCTGAACCCATGCTTCACTTTCTTTACCATGTTTCCTAGCAACGAAGTCTCTCTTATCATAATGTTGACTCTTTGATTGTTGGTTATCAAGATCAACAGCAGGTTCAATCTCCACATCATTATCATTGCTAGGTTGAGCATCAACATGAACATCATCATTAACATTATCAATAGGTTCATATTCATCACCAGATTGTGTCTCAGCATCAGAAATAGAAATATCATTAGGATTCAGGTGTATCTACAACAGGTTCACTAGAAGCATGCAAAGTCCTGTCAGTTTTCTTTTTCTTTTTATTAGAAGGACTAGGTGCATCAGTGTTAATTCTATGAGAATCTTGCTCTACTCTCTTAGGATGGCCCTCGGGATACAAAGGTTCTTGGGTCATTTTACCACCTCTAGTCATAAGCCTAACAGCATTATCATTTTTCTTACTATTCAACTCATTGAGCAAATCATCTTGTGCCTTAAGTACTTGATCTACTTGAGTTCTAACCATGGAAACATGCTTACTAATAAGCTTAAGATCATTAACAATTCTACTCATATAATCACCCAAGTAGACAAGCATGAGAGCATTATGTTTCAATTGTCTACTAACATAACCATTGAAGTTTTCTTGTTTAACAATAAAATTATCAAACTCATCCAAGCATTGACTAGCAGACTTATTATGAGGGATATCACCTTCATCAAATCTATAGAGAGATTTTATCTCTACTACCTGTGTCGGGTTATCAAGACCATGTATTTCTTCAATAGGCGGTAAATTCTTAATATCTTTAGCTTTAATACCTTTTTCTTTCATAGATTTCTTTGTCTCTTGCATGTCTTCAGGACTGAGAAATAAAATACATCTTTTCTTCGGATTTGGCTTAGGAGTTGGTTCAGGAAGTGTCCAATCATTATCATTACTCAATATATTATTCAATAGCAATTCAGCTTGCTCAACAGTTCTTTCCCTGAAAACACAACCATCACAACTATCTAGGTGGTCCCTAGAAGCATCGGTTAGTCCATTATAAAAGATATAAAGTATTTCATTTTTCTTGAGAGGATGATCAGGCAAAGCATTAAGTAATTGGAGAAGCCTCCCCCGAGCTTGTGGGAGACTCTCTTCTTCAATTTGCACAAAGTTAAATATTTCCCTTAAGGTGGCTTGTTTCTTATGAACAGAGAAATATTTTTCAGAGAAGTAGTAAATCATATCCTGGGGACTATGCACACAACCAGGAGCAAGGGAATTAAACCATAACTTAGCATCACCCTTTAACGAGAAAGGAAACAATTTAAGAATATAGTAATAGCAAATTTTCTCCTCATGAGCAAATAGGGTGGCTATATCATTCAATTTAGTAAGATGTGCCACAACAGTTTCAGATTCATAACCATAGAAAGGATCAGATTCAACCAAAGTAATTAACTCATGATCGATAGCGAATTCATAGTCCTTATCAATAACAAAGATAGGTGAAGCTGCAAACTTAGGATCATATTGCATTCTAGCATTCAAAGACTTTTCTTTCAGCTTAGCTAACAAATTCTTAAGATCATCTCTATCATTGCAAGCAAAAAAGTCTCTAGTAGTTTCTTCATCCATAATATAACCCTCAGGTACAACAGGCAATTCATATCTAGGGAGAGAATCATAATCTTCAGTTTCAATAATATCATCAGTTTCGGTAATTTCATTCTCTCTAACCCTAGCAAGTTGTTCATCAAGAAATTCACCTAATGGCACAATATTATCAAGCAAAGAAGTAGTATGATCATAAGCATCGTGCATAGCAGAAGTGGCATCATCAACTATCTGTGACATATCAGAATCAATAGCAGGTGTAGGTGCCACAAGTTTACTCAAAACATAAGGTGAATCAAGTGCAGAGCTAGATAGCAGTTCCTTACCCCCCCCCCTTGTAGTAGAGGGATAGATCTTTGTTTTGATGTATTTCAGATTCCTCATAGTGATCAACAGATATAAATCCCAAGTGACTCAGAGAATAGAGATATGCTCCCCAACAATGGTGCCAGAAAAAGGTCTTGATAACCCACAAGTATAGGGGATCGCAACAGTTTTCGAGGGTAGAGTATTCAACCCAAATTTATTGATTCGACATAAGGGGAGCCAAAGAATATTCTCAAGTATTAGCAGCTGAGTTGTCACTTCAACCACACCTGAAAGACTTAATATCTACAACAAAGTATTTAGTAGCAAAGTAGTATGGAAGTAACGGTAACAGTGGCAAAAGTAATAGTAGTAGTTTTGTAGCAATCATACCAATGGCAACGTAAAAGTAACTAAGCAAAGATCAAAATGAAATGAGCTCATAGGCAATGGATCAATGATGGATAATTACGTCGGATGGCATTCTTCATGCAACAGCTAAAACCTAGGGTGACACAGAACTAGTTCCAATTATCAATATAATGTAGGCATGTATTCCCAATATAGTCATACGTGCTTATGGAAAAGAACTTGCATGACATCTTTTGTCCTACCCTCCCGTGGCAGCGGGGTCCTATTGCAAACTAAGAGATATTAAGGACTCCTTTTAATAGAGAACCGGGACAAAGCATTAGCACTTAGTGAATACATGAACTCCTCAAACTACGGTCATTACCGGGAAGTGTCCCGACTATCGTCACTCCGGGGTTGCCGGATCATAACACGTAGTAGGTGACTATAACTTGCAATAAGATCAAGAACACAAATATATTCATGAAAACATAATAGGTTGAGATCTGAAATCATGGCACTCGGGCCCTAGTGACAAGCATTAAGCATAGCAAAGTCATAGCAACATCAATCTTAGAACACTGTGGATATTAGGGATCAAACCCTAACAAAACTAACTCGATTACATGGTAAATCTCATCCAACCCATCACCGTCCAGAAAGCCTACAATGGGATTACTCATGCACGGCGGTGAGCATCATGAATTTGGTGATGGAGGATGGTTGATGATGACGATGGCGATGATTTCCCCTCTCCGTAGCCTAAAACAGACTCCAGATCTGCCCTCCCGAGGAAGAACAGGAGGTGGCGACGGCTCCGTATCATAAAACGCGATGAATCCTTCTCTGTGATTTTTTTTCTCCCTGAACATGAATATATGGAGTTGGAGTTGAGGTCGGTGGAGCTTCGTGGGACCCACAAGCCAGGGGGACGCACCTTGGGGACGGGTGGTGGGTTCCCCTCTATTGATTTTTGTGCCAATATTTTTTATTTATTCCAAAAAAATCTCCGTGAAGTTTCAGGTCATTCTGAGAACTTTTATTTTTGCACAAAAATAACACCATGGCAATTCTGCTGAAAACAGCGTCAGTCCGGGTTAGTTCCATTCAAATCATGCAAATTAGAGTTCAAAACAAGGGAAAAAGAGTTTGGCAAAGTAGATATGATGGAGATGTATCAAGGAATGACGATGAGCATGCTAGACAGTGCAGAGGGGGTGCCAATTAGTGGCGAGCCAGGATTGTAGCAAGCCCCGGGCCCAAAAAGAATTTTGCCCCAAGGAAAAAATTTAACGTCCATAAGACTTTTAGCTACCATAAAAGAAACCTCATACAAAATATGTCCCAATTGCACGAAAAATTTAGAATTTAAGCTCAATGCTTAATGGTACGACAAAATAGATAAAAACATGTCAAGAACTACAAAGAATAGTATGTGATAAAAAAAGGTACCAAATCAATGATTTTCTTCATCAGTGCGTCACATAACCTCATCATCGGTGGAAGAAGAGCCAACACCTTCAAGACATGAAAAGAAAATTTTCATAAGAGAAGGCATAGATATCAAGTGAAAGAATTATCATTGATACAAATCTGAACTTACCACTTTGACGAGGTAAAAGCCCTTTGCGAGACCTATATGATTGAAATCGATATACAATATCATCATCGTCAGTACTTGCAAATACATCTCACTCAATATAGCAAACCATCCTATAATTAAGCCAGTCATCACTCATCATATTCCTCAACTTTGTCTTGATAATACTCATAGCTGAGAAAGCTCTTTTTTCTACCATAATCCATCACTCTTTTTGCTTACACGATCCATCACATGTGTCACACGTTGCCTTTGATTTTTGAAATCCTCGTACTGTTGTCTAGATTTATTGTGAGCACTATCATGTTTACCAACATGTGTATCAAGAACACTAGGTCCATCCTTCCAATTTCTAAATCCTACCTTTGTGAATGCCTCAATACCATAATTTTTCGCTCTTGCTTGCTTAAAAAGAAAGCAATAGAAACAAAAGGCTACTTCTTTAGCAACACTATATCCAACCAATCACCATGGTTCTTGAACCCATTAGCATGGAAGCTTCTTTTCTTTGAAGACTTTCCTTTGGGTGTTTTTTTATATTTATGTTCAGTTGGTTGGCATGGACCCATATTTATATAAATCCTTCTAGCAGCATCTCTAATGTTTGGATCTAAGCTTTCAATTGGTTTCCTAAGACCAGGATCAAGTTCAATATCACCTTTACGGAATTGATCATGGGCATCAGCGGGATTACCAATATTGTTACTCTCTGGAGTTGACATTGCAGGTGGGTCGCTTGAAGTCGAAGGCGGTGGTCCCATTTCAATGGTAGTGTCAGTTTCAGGTGTTGATTCAGCCCCCTCTGTCGCTTGATTCCCTCCATCTAAAATGATATGTGTGGACACGCTCATTGCAGACACCGGTGAAAAAAAATCTCTTCATCTTGTTTTTTCTACAATATGAAATGAAATTGGTAATTACAACAATTTGAGTTCAACAATACACTAGATATATGACTTGATACACATACACACATTATTCCAATTAAGAGCAGTTTATATACACTGATACACACCGACGTTGTAGAACATGATACGAGCAGAAGCATCAGCTATCAAGGGAAACCGTAAAAGCATAAAAAAATACCAAGGTACGGCAGTCAACAAGCGGTAGATTGGGTGACCAGCGCACTGCGCATAGGAGGGCTGTCCAGCGGTAGCCGAGACGGTGACGAACGACGGCGCCGGTGGCCGGCGTGAGCGCTAGAGTCTGGACTCTGCACTTCTGGAGATAGATCTTGCGTGCGTCGTGTGTGCGTTAGATCGGCGGTGGCCTCTTGATCGCTGGCGTCTCCTGAAGATTCATGATGTGTGTGTGCCCGTCAGTTTCCTATTTTCTTGTTGCGCGTGCATGAGTTGGAGGTCTCCTTGTGCTCTTTTTTCGAGAGAAGTCTCCTTGTGCTCGTGCGTCTGTTTCACGAGGTGAGACAGCAAATGCCGCTCTGGGCCTTCGTTTTACTGGGCTCTGCACCCCGGGCCTGCAGAAAATCATACATATATAATAGGCTAGTAAAAATTCTATGCCCCGGGCCTGGGACCTGGGTGGCCGGGGCCCAGCTCCGCCCCTGGTGCCAATCCCACTCCAAACACTGCAAGAAATATGTCATCTTGTGACCTTCTGTTAGTGACCCTGGAAGAAGTGTTCATAAATCTATGACCATTTGAGAGCAATTGGTCAAAACCTATTCGGGGGGCTCCAAACCCTGAACTATAACAACCATTTTGATTAGAAAGGTCGTAATTTCCTTACACGAAATGGTCATAAAGCAGATAGCACTGCTCCGCTGCCTTATTTCGAGCTGATCACGACCAATATAGATGGTCATAACCTTGTAAATTGTGGTGGGTTGCTATGACTAGGTGCCACCTCATCAGTTTTTCCTATGTGTCATGTCCATGTGTCAATTTTTGCCCTAGGTTGTGAAGCAACCTATACTTCTGTCATTCCCAAAATTCCCAAAAAAAATCTCATAAATTATTTGGGTCATATCTTCGTCAAATATGTAAAAAATCTTCCTTGCCTAGTTCAAAAATAATTCAACAATATTCATTTTCCTATTCTGTTCAGAACAACACTTTGTGAAGGAAGTGCTATTTATATATTCTTGATTGCCCTCAAAATTTTTGGGCACTATTTCCTATCCAAAGCATTGCCTCATGACAAAATTCAGCTCCATTTGCCCAGTAAATCTTCCTTGCCAAATTTCCAAAGTTTTTGTCCAGCTAGAACCTTTGTGAAAGAAGTACTAGCTACGCATGTCCTAATGAGTTGAATTTTTGCCACATATTCTATATGCCTATGTAACTTACCTACACCAAATTTGAGCTCAGTTCATTTAGCCAATTTCTCTAACTAATTTTCTAAAGTTTCTGTTTAGAGAAGAGCATTTTGAAGGAAGTGCTATTTATATATTTTTGATTGCCCTCAAAAATTTTGGCCACTCTTTCCTATCCAAATCATTACCTTATGACAAAATTTAGCTCCATTTGCCCAGTAAATCTTCCTCGGCAAATTTGCAAAGTTTTTTTCCACCTAGAACCTTTGTGAAAGAAGTACTAGCTATGCATATCCTAATGAGTTGAATTTTCGCCACATATTGTATATGCATATGTAACTTACATACACCAAATTTGAGATCATTTTATTTAGCCAATTTCTCTCACTAATTTTCCAAAGTTTCTGTTTAGAGAAGAGAATTGTGAAGGAAGTGCCACTTTGGCATGTCGAAATGGTATCCATTTTCTATAGTGCTTTCCTATGCCCAAATAACCATCCTCCACCAAATTTCAGCTCAATCCATTCATTATTTTGAGCTCAGCTTCAACATTCATATTTATGTCCAGTGTGTTACTTTGCAAAGCAAGTACCACCTAGTCTCCTCCTTTTGAGATGAAAATTTGTGAAGACAGTCTTCTTAGTAACTGATCATCATCAGCCAAAACTCACGCCCGTTAGCCATGTGCATTTCCCGTACCGCTAATCAAACACTTGGCTACTAATTCATGTTTGAGCATAGTTCGGTCTCCTCTTGAGAATCTTATGTTGTGATTTTATTCCTAGCACCTACCTAGGGAGTGCCGAACCCACTAGACATGCCTAGGCCGCCCAGAACGCATGGAAACGCCAAAGTCATGCGGTGACCACGCGCCGGGCATGCGAGTTTACGCGCTCTGGAGTTGGGGCGCTCAGCCACTTTCCAAACCTCGATGTATCACCACCAAACCATGTATTTCTGATTAAATATATACTTATGTACCTAGAAATGATTTTTGTAAACAATAAAGAGCAAACTATGAGGCAGCTCCAGTTCAAATTTGACCCGCTTCCTCCTGAATCGACGGAAATTTGTCTTTTTCATGAAAGGTGGATCAAAGCTTTTCACACCAAACCATTTGGTCAATTGTGCATTAAATATGTCCTAGTATTTTAGAAATTGATTTGGTACAATTTTGCAACAAATATTTGGTAGGTCCTTCACAAAAAACCTCATTTTGGGCACTCAAAAAATGGAAAATGATTTTTTGGTGCAAAGAAAATGATAACTTCCTTAGGCAACATTGTTTGTCATTCCAAGATGCACCCTTGTGCACAATATGAGATCATTTGAACAAACTATGCCATGGATGTGGCCATAAGATTGATCATTTGGCTTGAAAGGCATTGATCTCCACACATGATAGCTCGTTTCTGAGAATACTTTTTTTTAAATATTTGCCATATTACAAATTTATTATTTTTTCTGGTAACTTGGTCACATATAATGACACAATGCGAAGGTTTTCAAATTTCTTGATTTATTTTTGATTTTTTTATGCCCGTTTCAAAATGCGGTCAAAACGGCGGGCATGACCGTTCCGAGCTAATGGTTGAATCTTGGAAATTTTTGGTGTTTCTCTAATTAAATAGATACTTTTGTACCTAAAAATGATTTTTTGGAAAATAAATAGCAAACTATGAGGCAGCCGCAGTTCAAATTTGACCCACTTCTAGCTGAATCAGCACAAATTTTTCTTTCACGAGAGGTGGATAAAAACTTTTCACACCCAACCATTTGGTCAAAAATTATGCATGAAATATGGCTTAGTATTTTAGAAAATTGATTTGGTCCAATTTTGCAACAATTATTTGGTAGGTCCTTCACAAAAATAACCTCATTTTGGGCACTCGAAAAATGGAAAATGTTTTTTTTGTGCAAAGAAAATGAAAACTTCCTTAGGAAACATTGTTTGGCATTACAAAATGCACCCTTGTGCACAATATGAGATCATTTGAACAAACTATGCCATGAATGTGGCCATAAGATTGATCACTTGGCTTGAAAGCCATGAATCTCCACACATGATAGTTCATTTTGGAGAACACTTTTTTAAAAAAATATCGTATTACAAGTTTATTACTTTAACCGGTAACTTGGCCACATATAATGACACAATGTGAAGGTTTTCCAATTTTTTGAATTTTTCATGCCCGTTTCAAAATGTGGTCAAAACGGCGGGCATGACCTTTCCTAGCTAGTGGTTGAATCTTGGAAAATGTTTGGTGTTTCTCTAATTAAATGTTACTTTTGTACCTAAAAATTATTTTTGGAATAAATAAATAACAAACTATGAGGCATCTGAAGTTCAAATTTGAATCGTTTCTTACTGAGTTGTCGGAAATTTGTCTTTTTCACGAGACGTGGATAAAAACTTTTCACACCCAACATTTGGTCAATTGTGCATTAAATATGCCCTAGTATTTTATAAAATTGATTTGGTACAATTTTGCAACAAATATTTGGTAGGTCCTTCACAAAAAAAACCTCATTTTGGGCACTCGAAAAATTGAAAATTATTTTTTCGTGCAAAGAAAATGAAAACTTACTTAGGCAACATTGTTTGTCATTACAACATGCACCCTTGTGCACAATATGAGATCATTTGAACAAACTATGCCATGAATGTGGCCATAAGATTGATCATTTGGCTTGAAAGGCACTGATCTCCACACATGATAGCTCATTTCTGATAACACTTTTTTAAGATAATTGTCGTATTACAAATTTATTATTTTTTCTGGTAACTTGGTCACATATAATGACACAATGCGAATGTTTTCAAAAAAAAATTAATTTTTTATGTCCGTTTCAAAATGCGGTCAAAACGGCGGGCATGACCGTTCCTAGCTAGTGATTGAATCTTGGAAAAAATTTGGTGTTTCTTTGATTAAATAGATACTTTTGTACCTGAAACTGATTTTTGGAAAAAATAAATAGCAAATTATGAGGCAGCCGCAGTTCAAATTTCACCCGCTTCCAACTGAATCAACAGAAATTTGTCTTTTTCACGAGAGGAGGATAAAAGCTTTTGACATCCAACCATTTGGTCCAAAATTATGCATTAAATATGGCTTAGTATTTCAGAAAATTGATTTGGTCGAATTTTGCAACAATTATTTGGTAGGTCCTTAAAAGAACCTCATTTTGGGCACTTGAAAAATGGAAAATGATTTTTTTGTGCAAAGAAAATGAAAACTTCCTTAGGCAACATTGTTTGGCGTTCCAACATGCACCCTTGTGCATAATGTGGCCATAAGATTATTTGAACAAACTATGCCATGAATGTGGCCATAAGATTGATCATTTGGCTTGAAAGACACGAATATCCACACATGATAGTTCATTTCTGAGAACACTTTTTTAAAAAATTATCGTATTACAAGTTTATTACTTTTTATGGTAACTTGGCCACATATAATGACACAATGCGAAGATTTTCCAATTTTTTGAATTTTTTTGAATTTTTCATGCCCGTTTCAAAATGCAGTCAAATCGTCGGGCATGACCGTTCCTAGCTAGTGGTTGAATCTTGGAAAACTTTTAGTGTTTCTTGGATTAAATATTTACTTTTGTACCTAAAAATTATTTTTGGAAAAAATAAATAACAAACTATGAGGCAGCTACAGTTTAAATTTGAATCATTTCCTCCAGAATCGTCGGAAATTTTTCTTTTTCACGAGAGGTGGATAAAAACTTTTCACACCCAACCATTTGGTCAATTGTGAATTAAATATGTCCTAGTATTTTATAAAATTGATTTGGTACAATTTTGCAACAAATATTTGGTAGGTCCTTCACAAAAAACCTCATTTTGTGCACTCGAAAAATTGAAAATGATTGTTTCATTTAAAGAAAATGAAAACTTCCTTAGGCAACATTGTTTGTCATTCCAACATGCACCCTTGTGCACAATATGAGATCATTTGAACAAACCATGCCATGAATGTGGCCATAAGATTGATAATTTGGCTTGAAAGCCATGAATCTCCACGCATGATAGCTCATTTTTTAGAACACTTTTTAAAAAAGTTATCATATTACAAGTTTATTATTTTTAGCGATAACTTGGCCACATATAATGACACAATGTGAAGATTTTCCATATTTTTGAATTTGTTTTAATTTTTCATGCCCGTTTCAAAATGCGGATAAAACGGTGGGCATTACCGTTCCTAGCTAGTGGTTGAATCTTGGAAAACTTTTGGTGTTTCTCTAATTAAATAGTTACTTTTATACCTAAAAATAATTTTTGAAAAAAATAAATAACAAACTATGAGGCAGCTACAGTTCAAATTTGAACCGTTTCTTGCTGAATCGTCGGAAATTTGTCTTTTTAACAAGAGGTGGATAAAAACTTTTCACACCCAACCATTTGGTCAATTGTGCATAAAATATGGTCTAATGATTTCTAAAAATGATGTGGTGCCATTTTGCAACAAATATTTGGTAGGTTCTTCGCAAAAAAGAACAATCACTGTTACTCGAAAAATAGAAAGTACTTTTGTTGTGAAAAGAACTTATTTTTAACCAATTATGACCAATTTGAATGGCCATGACATCTTCAAACTGTTTACTGCGTTCTGATTGGTCCATAGGCATTCACAAGGATCATGGGTCACACACCGTCGGATACTCCCGGATCTAATGGCGGCCCTCGTCCCCCTCACACTCTCACCCATCGTGGCCTCTTCCCTCTCACCCCCCTCGTCCAAACTCCAAACCCTATCGTCGCTCGCGCCCCACCCATGCCTCCTTGCCTCCTCACGCTGCCACCCACCCACCACCTCGTCCCTCCCATAGCTCGCTGCCGACGGCCTCTCCTCTCCCATCTGCTTCCCTCCCATAGCACGCGGAACGCCTCCTCCCCGATCCAACACGCCGCCGTATGCTCCCCGATCCAGATCAACACGTCAACTCTCTCACCTTGCCGGCAGGTCCCTCCTTCGTCGCTGCCCCCTCCTCCCCTACCTCGGCCACCCTCCCTTCTGCCAACCCCGCCTGCTCTGCCTACTGCACCGCCGCCTCTGACACCATGGTGGATGCCGACAGTAGCAGCAACCCGATGCTCGCCGACTTCGACTTCCCGCCCTTCGACGACGTCGAGCCCGTGCACGTCCGTCTCGGGATCTGTGCGCTCCTCGCCTACCTCGTACGCCCTGATCCCCCTTCCCCTGATCCCCGTTCGTTCGCCCGCTCGTCGCCCATCCGGATCTGATCGTGTGTGGTTGTGGTTGCTCGTAGGAGGGCGAGCTGGAGGAGCTCGAGAAGGGCGTGGAGCCGGCGTGGGAGTGCTTGGTCCACCCGCTCAAGCGCATCATCGACAGGCTTGACATCGTCTGGAATGTTGTTGACCACATCAAGGTCGTCAAGGACTCGCCGGACCTCCACGCCACCGTCGAGGACGTCCAGGTATTCTCTTCTTCTGTCACGCCGCCCGTGATCTGGATGGACGAAGCCATTGATTTGTTAGCGCATCATCAGATGTTGTCTCTGTATTTCGTCTTGCTCCATGAATTATCCAGCAATATGGTGCATAGATAGAAATTTCTCATACATCCTGGTTTCGTGCTTGCACCTTTGGTCCGCATGGTTTTTGTGGGGATATGGTGCCGGACTAGAGCGTAGAGGCTGATGATTTCTAGATGCATACAGAATGTGGATGCCATGTCTGAAACCGTTAAATTTTGGATGACTCAACCCAGCTCTAGGTAGCAATTTCTCTCTCTCCATCTCTGTGTATGTGCGCGCCTGTGCATCCATTGCATGTAAAATCACGTTTTTCAAACCCGAATCTAGCCTATGGTATGATTGTTGTTTGTCCTGCGGACTAAAACTCTCCGGTTTATATAGACACCGGAGAGGGCTAGGGTTACACAGAGTCGGTTACAATGGGAGGAGATCTTCATATCGTATCACCAAGCTTGCCTTCCACACCAAGGAAAGTGCCATCCGGACACGGGACGGAGTCTTCAATCTTGTATCTTCATAGTCCAGGAGTCCGGCCAAAGGTCTTAGTCCGGCCATCCGGACACCTCCTAATCCAGGACTCCCTCAGTAGCCCCTGAACCAGGCTTCAATGACGACGAGTCCGGCGCGCAAGTTGTCTTCGGCATTGCAAGGCGGGTTCCTCCTCCGAATATTTCATAGAAGATGCTGAACACCAGGGTAGTGTCCGGCTCTGCAAAATAAGTTCCACATTCCTTCGTAGAGAGAATAATATTCATATCAATCGGATCTGCTGACGTATTCTGTGGCGTGACATCATGCCACAGCTAGGCTCTTTATTCATTTTATTGTTCCACCTCAGCGCGTTTAGTGAGGCGGTTTCCCTGGCACGTCTTGTCAAAGCAGAGATCGTGTTCCCTTATTCCGGGATTCTCATCAATACGGGTGTGGGTAACCCAACCGCGCCATTAACCGCGGCGCTTGGGGGATAAGCGAGTTTTATTAGGCCGGTGGGGGGCTCGTAGTTTTGGCCGCCCATATAAGGGGATAAGAATCCGCCCTTTCCATTCACGCCATCTTTCTCTGCTTATCCGTCCCTACGCGCTCGAGCTCCAGCGCCCAAGCCCGCACTTCTCACCTCAACCTTCTCCAACCATGTCAGGAGCGGGAGGTAGATGGATGGCCTCCTCCGTCACGAAGGGACAAATGAAAAACCACAGGAAGGCCGGATACTTGTCTAACGACATCGCGCACCAGCTCCCAGATGCAGGGCAACTCATCCCCACCCCCAGGCCCCATGAGAGGGTTGTTTTTCTTCCCCATTTCCTCCGCGGACTGGGTTTTCCTCTTCACCCGTTCGTCCTGGGGCTCATGTTCTACTACGGCCTGGACTTCCACGATCTGGCCCCGAACTTCATCCTCAATATCTCGGTGTTTATCATCGTGTGCGAGGCCTTTTTCCGCATCCAACCCCACTTTGGCCTATGGCTGAAGATCTTCAGCATCAAGCCGAAGGTCATGCAAGGCCGACAAGCGGAATGCGGAGGCGCCATGGTGGGCAAGATAGCCAACGTCACCTGGCTCGAGGGTGCCTTCGTGGAAACCATCAAAGGGTGGCAATCTGGGTGGTTTTATATTACCGAGCCGCGTGACCCTAAATGGGTAGCGGCCCCTGAATTTCGATCCGGCATCCCCACCCAGCTCACATCTTGGAAAGAGACCGGCCTGTCATGGGGAAATCCGGAAGAGGTGACCGGACTCCAAACCTGCGTCCGAGACCTAGTGACCAAGAAGGTCAAACTTGTCAACATGGTCCAGGTCATGCTCTTCCGCCGGATCCTCCCGTGTCAACGACGGGACTTCAATTTGTGGGAGTTCGACCCGGCCCAGCACCAGACTCTATCCCGGCTCTTCGAAACGAAGCACGAGGACGCCTGGAAGGTGCTTTTCAAAAGCTCCGAGGTCTCCCCTCTCGTCACCGAGGATCGCGAGTTCTGTGCCAAATGTCAAGCCTCCGAAGTAAGCTTACCTTTAGTCCCTTACGGGATATCCGCATTTCATAGTGTGACCTTATGTGGGATCTAAACTCCCGTTCCTTTGACAGGATTGGAAGAGGACATCCGGACAGTTTGACTGTCCGGCCTCTTTGCCCGAAGGCCCAGTAGACGCACACTTAGCGAAGCTACTGGTTCTGGCACCCCATGTGGTGCCGGAGAAGAAGGCCAAGGAGAAGGCCACGGGGACCCGAAAGAGTTCCCGGCGCCCGGTGTCGTCGGATTTGCCCGACGGCTCCAATGCACCCTCCGCCTCCGAAGATGAGGAGGAGGAAGAAGAAGATGCCTCCCCCTCCAGCGGGGGGAGGAAAGAAGAGAAAGGCCGCCCCAACTGGGGAAGCCGGAGGGTCCAAGAAGGGGAATCCCCTTCTGCCGGACTACGCCCCCGACGCCGAAGACGGCGAGGAGGACTGGCCCTCCAGGGTCAAGCCCCTGGCAAAATCGTAAGTGTACGGCTACCCGAATGACTTATTGCACTCCTTTATTATTTGATAGCTTCTAACACCGAAGGTAATCATACAGTCCGCCCAGAGCTCAGCTTGGCGATTCGTCGAGCGGATCTCTAAATTCGTCGGATGTGAATAGCGCTTCACTTCCGACGGCCTCCTCCCCTCTCCCTACAGACGGCGCGAAGGTGGAGTCCCGTAGGGGACAAAACCAGGAGGAGGTGGTCCTGGAAGCGCCACAAGGCGACCTTCCGAACTCCCAACCCAAAGGGGGTAAAACCCCGGAGGGATCTAAGTCCGGCCCTGGGCCGGACACTGCTCCGGAACCATCAGTGGTTCCAGAGCCCGACAAGCGGCGCCTTCACAAGAAGGGCAAGTCGGTGACACCGGCGACTTCCGTCCACCCGGAGGCGCCGGACAATTTGCTGGAGGCGCTCAACGGCGCCTCTATCTACGAAGAACACCGCACTGTTATGAGTGCGGTGATTCAAAAGGTTCAGTCCGCCAAGAGCGGGCTGACGGAAGCCTGCACAAGCCTGTTAGCGGGATTTGAGTTATGTGTTCAAAAACATATATAAAAAATGTTAGCGCATAGACAGTAGCCCCTGATGCTTAGTTCGGTGTTCGGAAAGAAAAGCCGAACTGAGGATCTTAAAAGATATACGCAGGAGTCTAATAGAAATATGTCAATATGGGAATGCTGGTTGCGCTACTGACCTCTGCCGCACTGACTGCGGAGGTCAATGCCTTGAAGGAAAGCCTCGAGCGGTCCGAGAGCGAGCTCGGCCGTGCCAAGAAGCAGCTCGAGGATAAAGAGGGTACATAGCACCTCCTGTAAATGTATATAGAAATACTTGGTTGCATAATAATAACAGGACCAACGTTAATGTTGCAGGAGCCACGACCGAGGTGGCGACCCTGAAGGAGGCGGTTTCGAAGGCCGAAAAGAGTGCAGCCTTGGAGCGCACCGAGCGAGAGAAGCAGGAGGCGCGGGTGACGGAGGTGCGGCAAGAGCTCCAGGCTCTCGTGGAAAAACACGAGAGTTTGGAGCGTGACTCAAAGACTCGAGAGTCCGAGCTTGCCTTGGCTCTTGAGAGTGCCAAGACCGCTAAGGTCGAAGCCCAGAAGGCCCTTCAGGAGATCAAGGCAATGAAGAAGATAGCGGCGGGTAAGGCATTCTTTATGCAAAGCAAAAATATAAAAGTTAATTATCTGCTACTTACCCGAATCCGGAGCTCTCCAGGAGCGTTCGCCGATCTACCCCGTAGTGTGTCTGATGCTGCTGCATACTACCGAGCTGAAGAGGGGAGCTCGACAGAAAAACTGTTCTGGTCTCAGTATGCTGAGGCCGAACATCCGGTGCCCCTGAGTGACCAACTGAAGCAGCTGGTTGAGCTCCACAAGGTGGCCGAACAGGCCATGAAGGGCCTCATAGCTCGGCAGTGGCCTGGAGAAGCCATGCCTGGGAACTACTTTGGTCTGGTGCGGCGGCTGGTGGACGCGTGTCCGTGGATTGAGGTCGTCAAGTGCTCCGTTTGTATTGAAGGTGCCCGTCAGGCCCTTGCCCGTGCTAAGGTGCACTGGGGCAAGCTAGACGCGGAGAAGTTGTTGACGGATGCGCCACCGCCGGGCAAGGAGTATCGTACGCCCGAGATGTATTACAATGGCATTCTGAAGGGTGCCCGCCGCATAGCGGATGAGTGCTCCAAAGATATAATTTTTGAGTAAACTCGCATTTGTTATCCTGTACGCTGAAGCTTTGTTCATATGCGTTAAGCAACGCTTGTTAATTTAAAATATTACCTTCTGTGCGGCCGTTTATCAAATCTAAGAGATGCAAGTCGTCGGCTTCAACCCCCATGCCACGAGTGCTGGGGTGTTCGGGATAAACCTGAGCGCTCTTGTTCCCATTCTTGGGTCCATCTAGGGAGGCGTTCAGCACAGCGAACCAGGCCGTCGGACTTATAATGCTTTATCACTCTCACTTAGCCATAGAATTCTATAGTTTTAAATTTTGGCGAAGCCCCTAGTATTCGGAAGACCGAGTTCGGGGCGTTATCCACGCCTAGGCCAGATAAGTCCGGTTCCTCGCTTGAAGCGGCATAAGTCTTTAAGGACTCGAAAAAACCTCGCGAACAGCGACCGGTCTCTCGCACTATCATGACAATCAGTTTTAGCTTTCTCTACTGAGGTGTTAACCCAGCTCAACTGGGGCACAATCGCAGTAGTTCTCCCAGCGCTACCTTAGCCAACAATGCGGAACGTAAGGTACCAAAACATGGGAGCCGGGCAAACCCAACTATTGACCAAAGACATGATTCGGAGCCGATGCATATAGTGCTATAAGTTCGGATTGCCGCACTTGTTAGAGTGTTCGGTCTTCTCACACCACGTTATGGGGTGTTGTAAGCCCCTGGTGTATTATCCGTACCAAAGTGTACGGTTGCATAGTGTCATGATTGAACATATTTGCATGTAAAAATAGATAAGTACAATAATAGGTAAGAGCTATGTATTGTTTATAAAAAAAAGGGCTGTTGCGAAAGAAGAACGATACGAAAAGTGCGGTAAGCAAGAGATGGGATTATTTGACATATTCCCCTTCAGGGGCAAGCTGCAGGATTGTAAGAGAAACATGTATTAAACTCGTTATAGAGACCACCTGGACTTTTGACGTGGCTTTCTTCCTCCTTGGCTATTGCATCGTTGGTTCGGTGAGAGTATTGCCGGACAGGCCTTCCGAATAGCTGGGTCCTGAAAGTGTGTGAAAAGGAAAACGGCGAAATAGGGAGCCCCTTAGTGCGGTTGAGCCGCATTCTGGGCATGCCATTGTTGTGCCCCTCCCCTTATGCCCATGGTATCTCTAAGGAGAAATTATGTACGCGTGGTACCAGTATCGCCATTTGACGGGGGCTGGGGTTGGGGCCGCACTGCTATGCTTGCTCGGAACGTGCCAGCCGGATTTGTTGTAGGTTACTTCGGGCTCGCTTGACGTTGTCCGGACGTTTGGCACCTGGATTGGAGAACTGCCTTGAGAGGCTACTCTGTACTTCCGCTGCCAGGGCCGCCGTGTGCTCCTCCGTTCGGAGAGAGCGTTCGGTGTTTCCGTTTACCGTGATGACTCCGCGAGGTCCTGGCATCTTGAGCTTGAGATATGCGTAGTGCGGCACCGCATTGAATTTGGCAAATGCGGTTCGCCCGAGCAGGGCGCGATAGCCGCTCGGAATGGGACTATGTCGAAGATTAACTCCTCGCTCCGGAAGTTATCCGGGGATCCGAAGACCACTTCGAGTGTGACCGAGCCTGTACAGCTGGCTTCTACCCCTGGTATGACACCTTTGAAGGTTGTCTTTGTGGGTTTAATCCTTGAAGGATCGATGCCCATTTTTCACACTGTGTCCTGGTAAAGCAGGTTCAGGCTACTGCGGCCATCCATTAGGACTCTGGTAAGGTGGAATCCGTCGATAATTGGGTCTAGGTCCAGTGCGGCGAATCCACCGTGACGGATGCTGGTGGGATGGTCCCGTCGATCGAAGGTGATCGGGCAGGAGGACCATGGGTTGAACTTTGGGGCGACTGGCTCCAGCGCATAGACGTCCTTGAGAGCACGCTTCCGCTCCCTTTTGGGGATGTGGGTTGCGTATATCATGTTCACCGTCCAAACTTGCGGGGGAAATCCCTTCTGTCCTTTGTTGTTCGGCGGCCGGGGCCCCTCCTCGTCATCGCTATGTAGCCCCTTGTCTCTGGTCTCGGCACTTAACTTGCCTGCCTGCTTGAACACCCAACAATCCCTGTTGGTGTGATTGGCTGGTTGTTCGGGTGTGCCATGTATCTGGCACGAGCGATCGAGTATCCGGTCTAAGCTGGATGGGCCCTGAGGGTTTCTTTTGAATGGCTTCTTCCGCTGACCCGGTTTAGAGCCTCTGAATCCGGCATTGACTGCCGTATCTTCAGTATTATCACCGTTAATGCGGCATTTATGCTTGTTGTGACGTGACTTGCCGTTGCTATCCTTGGTATCTGAATTGCCGGGGCTCTTGGTTATGTTGTTGCTACAAGCTAGCCAGCTGTCTTCTCCCGCGCAGAAGCGGGTCATGAGTGTCGTGAGGGCTGCCATAGACTTCGGCTTTTCCTATCCTAGGTGTTGGGCAAGCCATTCGTCTTGGATGTTGTGCCTGAAGGCTGCGAGGGCCTTGGCGGCTGGACAATCGACTATTTGATTTTTCTTGGTCAGGAACCGTGTCCAGAATTGTCTGGCCGATTCCTCTGGCTGCTGGATTATGTGGCTTAGGTCATCGGCGTCTGGTGGTCGCACATAGGTGCCCTGGAAGTTTTCGAGGAATGCGGATTCCAGGTCCTCCCAACAACTAATTGATTCTGCTGGCAGGCTATTAAGCCAATGCCGAGCTGGTCCTTTAAGCTTGAGCGGGAGGTATTTGATGGCGTGTAGATCATCACCACGGGCCATGTGGATATGAAGGAGATAATCCTCGATCCATACCGCAGGATCTGTTGTGCCATCATATGATTCGATGTTTACGGGTTTGAAGCCCTCGGGGATTTGATGATCCATTACTTCATCTGTGAAGCATAGTGGGTGTGCGGCGCCCCTGTACTGGGCTATATCGCGACGCAGCTCGCACGAGCTTGGTCTGTTGTATTTGGCCGGGCCATACTTATTATGTCCGGCGTGATGGCTAGCGTCACGTGAAGCGGGGCGCCCATGCGATCCGTAGATCGATCTTGTTTGCCTTGCCTTATTCTCCAAGATGTCTCGCAGGTTTGTTGCGTCTCCCCGTACTCTTGTATGTTTTGAGCGGTGTCGGGGTGCGACTTGGGTTGAGGGCCTGAAGGCCTCTCTATCGCAGCCACGGGGTGGCCGATCGGGCACATCATACGCTGGTGATGTAGGTTTAGTTGCTTCCTCCTCAAGTTGGGGAAGAAGCCTGCGCTTCGGGTAGCTCTTGGATGGGTGTTCTAGTTTATACTCTTCGGCCGCCAGGACTTCGGTCCATTTGTCGGCTAGCAAGTCTTGGTCAGCTCTAAGCTGCTGGTGTTTCTTCTTGAGGCTGCTTGCCGTGGCTACGAGACTGCGTTTGAAACGCTCTTGCTCGACGGGATCCTCTGGCACAACGAATTCATCATCATCGAGGCTTGCCTCGTCTTCGGAGGGAGGCATGTAATTGTCGTCCTCATCCTCTTTTGTCGGCCGCTCTCTCATGAGGGCTGGCTCCTTCGTCCTCCTGCACTGAATCCTGCCGGAGGGGGTTGTCTTCGGCACTGTCCGGCGTATTGTTATCTCCGGTGCCGGAATCGCCGTTTTTGCTTTGGCGGGACTTAGAGCGGCGCCGTTGACGTCGGCACTTGGGTTGCTTCTTGGAGGGGTCATCCTCCGTTTTCTCCTCGCCATCCCCCGCTTTAGGGGTGTCCACCATGTATATGTCATATGACGAGGTGGCTTTCCAGTTCCCTATGGGCACTGGTTCTTGATCGTCTCCTTCATCAGTGCCCATGCCGTCGATGTCTTCGGAGTCGAAGTCGAGCATGTCGGTTAAATCGTCGACAGTGGCTACAAAGTGGGTGGTGGGTGGGCTACTAATTTCTTCGTCGTCCGCGTCCCAACCGTGTTAGCCGTAGTCCGGCCAGGGCTCTCCTGACAAAGAGAGAGACTTTAACGAATTCAGGATGTTGCCGAAAGTTGAGTGCTAAAAGACATCCGTGGCGGTGAACTCCATGACCGGAGCCCAATCGGGCTTAACCGGGAGAGGTGCGGGATTTATGGAGTCCGGATTGGAGTCCGACACCTTGGAGTCATGGGCCTTGCGAGGGACTAGGCTGGTATCCAGCTCTATCGCCATAGAGATTGCAGTTTCCGGGGTGACGTCTAACCGTCCGTCCCCGACTGGCATAGTGGGCTCCGAGCTAATGGTCGGAGCGGACACCTGAGCGACGCTTTGGGTGTTGTCCGATGACAGAGCTAGATCGTGCCCATCATGACAGTGCGGCGCGCCCGGTTGTGGCTCGAATCCGTCGAAGATCAAGTCCCCGTGGATGTCGGCCGTGTAGTTCAAGCTTCCAAACCTGACCTGATGGCCAGGGGCGTAGCTCTCAATCTGCTCCATATGGCCGAACGAGTCGGCCCGTAGTGCAAAGCCGCCGAATACGAAGATCTGTCCGGGAGAAAAGTCTCATCCCGGACCGCATCGCGATTGACGAGCGAAGAAGCCATTGGGCCTAAAAGGCGACGACACAGATGAACTCTCAATGAAAGTACCAATGTCGGTGTCAAAACCGGCGGATCTCGGGTAGGGGGTCCCAAACGGTGCATCTAGGCGGATGCTAACAGGAGACAAGGGACACGATGTTTTTACCCAGGTTCGGGCCCTCTCAATGGAGGTAAAACCCTACTCCTGCTTGATTAATATTGATGATATGGGTAGTACAAGAGTAGATCTACCACGAGATCGGAGTGGCTAAACCCTAGAATCTAGCCTATGGTATGATTGTTGTTTGTCCTACGGACTAAAACTCTCCGGTTTATATAGACACCGGAGAGGGCTAGGGTTACACAGAGTCGGTTACAATGGGAGGAGATCTTCATATTGTATCGCCAAGCTTGCCTTCCACGCCAAGGAAAGTGCCATCCGGACACGGGACGGAGTCTTCAATCTTGTATCTTCATAGTTCAGGAGTCCGGCCAAAGGTCTTAGTCCGGCCATCCGGACACCCCCTAATCCAGGACTCCCTCAGTTGCCAAACAAAATACCATGGCTGCGTGACGTCCGTCTGTCCTGGGTTACGTTAGCATACTAGTACAACACAGCTAGTCATAACAAGGTTAGTTCATCATATACTGCGCTTGATATAAATGTTTAGCTTCTAACAAAAAGTAATTTGGGAATAAATTCTTCCATCAGTTTAATATGATTTCTGTTGATAGATTTGTCTAGAATTGTTGAAATTGTGAGCAACACAATATATTGTTGGGTTCTTACCCATAACATTGTTTAACTTTTTCTTCTTTGAATTTCACATTGATGTTCTCTTCTGTAAGATAATGCACATGTATCAATACCAAATATGGAAAGCTTTAGTAAAGATGTAAACATGCTCATCATATGCTATTTGATTCTGAGTCGATTTATATTAATTATGACTTTGTCATTCTGCTTTATGATTTACTCAATCACTGTTGTTTCATGATGATTATGCAGTAATGCTCCTCTTCTTCCTCGACGACCTGAACCACCACGCCGGCGGGCTCCTGAAGCATCAACTTCAATAACGGTGACCATCCATTCCTCCATTCCTTGCTTGCAACTAGCGTTTTAGTTCCCCTAGAGCTAGCTAGTTTAGTCTACTATGGTTTGGGGGTGCTTTGGGTTTCAATTCACTGCAGCAGAAGCACCATTCTTTTGCCTTTTTCAGTTAGATGCCTTTGTTTTGTTTGGCATCGGACCCTGTTCAAGGAGATTTGCTTTTGGTAGATGCAGAGTATATATTAAGTATTCCATAAAATTCACCACATGAGTATACTACTTAATAGCCAATTTTCGTGGTCAAATTTAGCCCTGGATGCAAATGGACGTCATGATTCTGTTATGCGCCGAGGTCGGTGGTCAAATTCTCTATTGGTGTGAAACACCATGGATAGGGCAAAATCAGGTCCAAAATTTTGTTCTTGAATAGCCTACTGTCTTCATTGACAATTTTTCTTTTCTTCTTTGACCCAGTTGATTGTATG
This sequence comes from Triticum aestivum, assembly GCF_018294505.1. Taxonomy (NCBI): domain Eukaryota; kingdom Viridiplantae; phylum Streptophyta; class Magnoliopsida; order Poales; family Poaceae; genus Triticum; species Triticum aestivum. The sequence continues at coordinate 87,075,506 of NC_057801.1, read as the reverse complement.
GCACTGAAAACAAAATATTTGGTTGCTCGTCTTCCCCTTTCGAAATTCATACCATGCCTGGAAATGTTTGATTGACCATCTTCTTCTTATTGATCCATAAACACTTGACATTTTTATTGTAAAAACATACCTGTATATATGTTGATAGTCTAGTAAGAACTTGTTGTGTCTGGGTTTGTGGATCTTAAAAAATATATCATCTATGCTTTTATCCTTGAATTATTGCTATGGCGATGAATGCCCATGCGTACCTTTGTTGTCACTTTTTAGGGTGTGCGTAGTTTGTTAATTCAGGTAACTACAGGATATCCTTACTCGTACAAAATGCCCAGTTGTTGTTCTTGTAAATATAGGTGTGCCTACCATCGCCCCATCGGCACCATCACCAAACAGAAAAGGGCTCTAGCCACTTCTTATGACAAGAAAAATAGGCGTCGTTACCTGTTTGCATCTGAGATTGCATAATATTGGAGGAACATGCTTAATTGGCCTGTGCATTTGGCAGATATAGTAGTGTTTGCTCTGCTACTAGCATCCTGTACTATTTAGTTGGTATTTGCTATTATATATTTTTCTTCTAGCCCGGAATTATTCATTTTAGATCTTGTTGCATGATGTGTCATATATATAACTAGTACTACTATTTCTGCATGCTTATATGTTTGTGCATTTACTAGCTTAGCTAGCATCGTTGTGTTCTATTGAAATTTGAGGCATATCTTTGTTCATAAGTGTCTTTGTTCCCATGTAGTGTGCTTTGAAGCGTAGGGCGAATCTTGTGGAGGAGTAGGGTGAATTGGACATTGTCTCGCTTGTGCCGTTGTGGTAAAAATAGAGCACCGCTCTTACTTGATGTGCATGTGTTAATACGGCAAAATGATTGAGATCTATTTGACTTTTCTCTTCTCTGTGTAGATAACATGTTGAATGTTGTTCCTGCAACTGTGTATGAATCTTCTGTACGTGCAGCTTATCAGGCATTGTTTAATGCTCCTGAGGGTGTAAAAGAGGTGAGATTTGTACTGTTGTTGAAACAAATAGCTAAAGAAGTCACAATGTTCTTCTGTTAAGCCATTGTTTCATGTACTTACAGATTTCTGGTTGACATGTAGTACTTCAACGAACAGCAGAAAATTCAGTTTGATGTATGGATGCTTCATGCGGTGGTAGCTAATGATCTTTGTACTGATGACAGTTTTGTGGTAAGTGTATTGTGGTAAAATGCAGATGTTGATTATTCCCTCAACCCAAGAGAGAGCAATGAAGTCCATTGCACTATTAGGAAATCCCCTCTGTTTCATAATTGTCTTGTTATATATTCCCCCAATTCTTGCTATATCCTGTGTAAGGAAATGTATTCCTGAGATGATCTATTGTGTTATGTAATCTGGAGAGATGTTTTATGTGCTGTGATATGATGAATTATTTGAATTCGAACTAGAGTTTTCCTGATTTGAATATAAAATAATGTTGGATGCATGTGTGTAACTGGGCTAAATAAGTCTTGGGCCCAAAAATTTCTCAACATCAAAAGGCTAGGCCAAACGTTATCTTTCAGAAGGCTGAGTTCTAATACTGGACAAATAAATAAGCTAAAAAAGGCCACGCCCCAACAAGCACTACACCATTTTAGAAAAGAAAAACATGGAAATGTACAGTAAAAGGTCGAGGCCCAAAAAACTAGAGGAAACACAAAGGCTGAATTGTAGGGCCTGGCCCATGTAGCTGACCAAAATTAATAGGAAAAAATATATAGAAGGATGGATTGTTGGGCTCGGCCCATGTAAAACACCGAACTGGACTGGGCCGATTCTTATCAACAACCTTTTCATTTGGTCGCAATTTTGCCACATCAGATTGCCACGTCGGATCCGACGTGGCCTGGGCAGACAGAAAGTGACCAAAACAAAAGGTCATTGGTTCCATGACCTTTTTTTTGGTCGTAAATGTCTACGAGCTTATCCTGAAGAAGGTCATTAATTTCTGTTTATGACCGTCAGCTTTTGACCATCTGTTTTTGGTCAAAAAAAGGTCGCAAATGAAAAACAATGACCTTTCAGTGACCAATAGTGAAAGTCAGTTATGACAAGGAAGACATCCTCTTCCCCCAAGCAATGGATGCCGACAAGAGGCCACTAAGTGGCGGCTGAAGGCGGGGAGCAGTCGCTGATGGAGGCTATGGGGAAAAGCTTACATGGTGGCTGTCGGGATCCCTATGGGATTGATGGCGACGACCTAGGTGCTGCGGTGCCACGAGAGGAAACCAAGTGCGCTCGAGGGGAGCGCGTCGGCCACCGACTGCTCACGCGCCCGCCTACAACACCTTGTCCTGGAGATCCCCCAACAACCCAACGCTTGAATGCTTCTCCCTGATAACCAACAAGTATAGGGAATCGCGACAATTTTCGAGGGTAGAGTATTCAACCCAAATTTATTGATTCGACACAAGGGGAGCCAAAGAATATTGGCGAGTATTAGTAGTTGAGTTGTCAATTCAACAACAACTGAAAGACTTAATATCTGCAGCAAAGTAGTATGATAGTAACGATAACAGTGGTAATAGTAACAGTAGCAGCTTTATAGTAATTGTAACAGCAGAAACAGCGAAAATAACTTAGTAAAGATCAATATGTGAAAAGCTCGTAAGCATTGGATCAACCATGGATAATTATGTTGGATAATATTCATCATGTAGCAATCATAACCTAGGGCGACACAGAACTAGCTAGCTCCAATTCATCAATATAATGTAGGCATGTATTACGTATATAGTCATACCTGCTTATGGAAAAAAACTTGCATGGCATCTTTTGTCCTACCCTGGCAGCGGGGTCCATAAGGAAACTAAGGGATATTAAGGCCTCCTTTTAATAGAGAAACAGAACAAAGAATTAGCACTTATTGAATACATGAACTCCTCAAACTACGGTAATCACTGGAAAGATTCTCAATTATTGTCACCTTAGGGTATGCAAATCATAACTCGTAATAGGTGTCTACAACTTGCAAGATAGGATCAATAAAACACATATATTCATGAAAACATAATAGGTTCAGACCTGAAATCATGGCACTCAGGCTCTAATGGCAAGCATTAAGCATAGAAAGTCATAGCAACATCAATCTCAGAACATAGTGGATACTAGGGATCAAGCCCTAACAAAACTAACTCGATTACATGATAAATCTCATCCAACCCATCACTGTCCAGCAAGCCTACGAAGAAATTACTCACTCCCGGCGGTGAGCATCATGGAATTGGTGATGGAGAAAGGTTGATGATGACGATGGCAACGGATTCCACCCTCCAGAGCCCCGAACGGACTCGAAATCAGCCCTCCCGATGAAGAGCAGGAGGTGGCAGCGGCTCCGTATCATGAAACGCGATGAATCATTCTCTATGATTTTTCTCTCCACGAATAGGTATATATGGAGTTGGAATTAGGGTTGACGGAGCTCCAGGGGGCCCACAAGCCTGGGAGGCGCGCCCTGAGGGAGGTGAAAGGATCGATATAGTTGACTAGAGGAGGGTGAATAGGCAACTAACAATTTTTAGCTTTTCTTTACCAAATTAAACTTTGCATCAAAGTAGGTTTTCTAGATATGCAACCAGGGGAGCAACATATATGATGCAACAACAACAAGCACACAAGCAAGCAAGTGATACAACACAATATAAGCTTGCACAAGTAAAGGTGAGAGATAACCAAGAGTGGAGTCGGTGGAGACGAGGATGTGTTACCAAAGTCTTCCCTTTGAGAGGAAGTACATCTCCGTTGGAGCGGTGTGGAGGCACAATGCTCCCCAAGAAGCCACTAGGGCCACCGTATTCTCCTCACGCCCTCACACAATGCGAGATGCGGTGATTCCACTATTGGTGCCCTTGTAGGCGGCGATCGAACCTTTACAAACAAGGTTGGGGCAATCTCCACAACTTAATTGGAGGCTCCCAACGACACCACGAAGCTTCACCACAATGGAATATGGCTCCACGGTGACCTCAACCGTCTAGGGTGCTCAAACACCCAAGAGTAACAAGATTCGCAAGGGATTAGTGGTGGGACTCAAATTTCTTTTGGTGGAAGTGTAGATCGGGGCCTTCTCAACCAATCCCTAGAGAATCAACAAGTTTGATTGGCTAGGGAGACAGATCGGGCGAAAATGGAGCTTTGAGCACCAATGGAGCTTGGGTGGGAAGAGGTGGTCAACTTTGGGGAAGAAGACCCCCTTATATAGTGAGAGGAAAGATCCAAATGTTACCCACTAACTCAGCCCATGACATTCGGTACTACCGCACCTACTTGCGGTACTACCGCAAGGCCTTATGGTACTACCGCTTGACGGTGCGGTACTACCGCTCCCATGGCAGAGACCAGACGAGGCCCTGTTGTGTTAAAGCAACGAGCGGTAGAACTGCCGGAGCGGTACTACCGCGTGCCCTTGAGGTACTAGTGCAAGGCTAGGTTTGACTAGGCTGGGAAGGTACAGACTAATAAAATTACATCCGTGGCTACTTCCGCTGAGTTTCAGTCTGTGCAAAAATCCGGCATGGTAATACCGCATGCAGGGAGAGGTACTACCACGTAGGACACAGATGTAAATAATTACTTCAGCGCCTACTTCCGCGCACGTCAGTAGGCCATGGTACTACCACTCTTGAGGAGCGGTACTACCGCTTCCCTGGCTGGTACTACCGTGGGCCACTGCGGTACTACTGCTCCCTTGAGCAGTATTACCGCATGCCACAGCACAATAGAACTTGGAGTCCTTCATTTTGTAAAGACACGGATAAACAGTCGATGCTCCAAAGAAGCAAAGGAAAGGTGGTGCACAGGGACAGACGTGTACGTGTTGATTCCACCCTAACCTTTCTGAAGCGGACCCCCTCTTAATAGCACGTCTTTCCTACGACTCAAATCCACCGAAAAGAAACATAGAGAAATGCCGTCTTCACTAGGCTCCGAGGGGCACCGAATCGTCTTGTGCCTAGACATGAGATATCTGAAATGCTCAATGCACACGGTTAGTCCACAAATGCATTGTCATCAATCACCAAAACCACATAGGGAGAAATATGCCCTTACAATCTCCCCCTTTTTGGTGGATTGATAACAATACGGGATTTGCACATAAGGATATTCCCATGTCTTGAGCTTGCGTTGGTTTTCCTTGAAGAGGAAAGGGTGATGCAGCAATAGTAGCGTAAGTATTTCCCTCAGTTTTTGAGAACCAAGGTATCAATCCAGTAGGAGGCTCCTCAAAAGCCCCACGCACCTACACAAACAAACAAAGAACTCGCAACCAACGCGATAAAGGGGTTGTCAATCCCTTCACGGCCACTTGCGAAAGTGAGATCTGATAGAGATAGTATGATAAGATAAATATTTTTGGTATTTTTATGATATAGATTGGAAAAGTAAAGATGCAAATAAAAGTAGATTGAAAGCTTATATGATAAAAGATAGACCCAAGGGCCATAGGTTTCACTAGTGGCTTCTCTCAAAATAGCATAAGTATTACGGTGGGTGAACAAATTACTGTCGAGCAATTGATAGAAAAGCGAATAATTATGAGATTATCTAGGCATGGTCATGTATATAGGAATCACGTCCGCGACAAGTAGACCGACTCCTGCCTGCATCTACTACTATTACTCCACACATCACCGCTATCCAGCATGCATCTAGAGTATTAAGTTCATAAGAACAGAGTAACGCATTAAGAAAGATGACATAATGTAGAGGGATAAACTCATGCAATATGATATAAACCCCATCTTTTTTTCCTCGATGGCAACAATACAATATGTGCCTTGCTGCCCCTGCTGTCAGTGGGAAAGGACACCGCAAGATTGAACCCAAAGCTAAGCACTTCTCCCATTGCAAGAAAGATAAATCTAGTAGGCCAAACCAAACTGATAAATAGAAGATACTTGCAAAGATAACTCAATCATACATAAAAGAATACATATGAGATTCAAATATTTCTCATAGATAAACTTGATCATAAACCCACAATTCATCGGATCTCGACAAACACACCGCAAAAAGAGTTACATCGAATAGATCTCCACAAGAAAGGGGGAGAACATGGTATTGAGAGAAGAAGCCAACTAGCTAATAACAATGGACCCGAAGGTCTGTGGTAAACTACTCACAACTCATCGTAAGGCCTATGGTGTTGATGTAGAAGCCCTCTATGGTCGATTCCCCCTCCGGCGGAGCACCGGCGAAGGCTCCAAGATGGGATCTTGCGGATACAGAAGGTTACGGCGGTGGAAATTGTGTTTCGGTGGCTCCCTAGATGTTTTAGGGGTACATGGGTATATATAGGAGGAAGAAGTATGTCGGTGGCCGCCTGAGGGGTCCAGGAGACAGGGGGCACGCCCTGTAGGGGTGGGCGCACCCTCCTATCTCCTGGCTTCCTCGATCGTTTCTTGACTTGCACTCCAAGTCCTCTGGATCACGTTCGTTCCAAAAATCACGCTCCTGAAGGTTTCATTCCGTTTGGACTCCGTTTGATATTCCTTTTCTTCAAAATACCGAAATAGGCAAAAAAACAGCAATACGGGTTGGGCCTCCGGTTAGTAGGTTAGTCCCAAAAATGGTATAAATGTGTAAAATAAAGGCCATAAACATCCAAAAGGGGTAATATAATAGCATGGAACAATCAAAAATTATAGATACGTTGGAGACGTATCAGATATAAAAATGAACATAAGCAAACCCAACATCTATAAAATATAGACAGGCTCCCCCTAGATGTGTGCACTCTATAGATATGCTTTGGACTGCATGGCATACATACTAGGATCAACACTCCCCCTATATTTTATAGAAAAGGCATCCCTTGCAACAATATAAATGACACTAGGCATGGAGGCAAGGTACTGAATGTGAGCATAAAGCAAAAGGGCACAAGATAGCATAAGCTCACAAACTACTAAGCATAATAGACAATAAGATAAGCTTGAGTGCATATGTCTCACACCATATGATAGTCTCCGGGTCTCACACGAACACAAACCAAAGAACCAAATCAATGAACGATGGTCCAATGAAACGAAAACAAAGAGACATGACTCGTAAATCCTACACTCTCTCCCCTTTGGCATCGAGACACCAAAAAGGCAGAGAGGACACCTACAACACAGGTGGTGGCTCATTCTGCAGAGATCACCCAACAATCTCCTCATCGGTCTCGGCAGCGGGAATGGACTCCTCCTCTGACTCGGTCCACTAATAGCCCTGCTTCGTCATCCAGTCAGCCTCAGGAGTGATGATCTCTGACCCGCTCTCCACGATCTCGCCGAACATCCTCAAGATCATCTTGTCGCGTTGGCGACTCTCCTTCTGAGCAACATGGGTCTTATACTGCCCCTTGGCCTGCATGTAGAACAGAGCCTTCATCTTTGCCTTTAGCTTCTTAGCCCAAGAGGGCTCAGTAGATGGAGGAGCGTACCCTGAAAACTGTCCTCAGCCTCCTCCTCCTCAACCTCTTCCTCATTAACATTCATCCTAGTAGCCTCAGCCTCAGCCTGGGTAGTGGTATTGGCCCACTTGTTCTTCTAAGGCAACTTGATAGGCTCGTGGCGAACCCAGTTTGGAACAGAAAAGTCTTCATATGGAAAGAGCTTCTCCCAAGTCTTCGAGATCAAGAGGTGCAGGTATGGACCATAGATGGGAACTTTGCGATTGTAGACCGCAAACCTGAGCTCAACCCACATGATATGAGAGATGTCCAAAGGTTGGGTAACTTGATGACATGCCTCCTCACAAAGTAGCATCATATCCACGAGATAAGCATGCACCTTATCATTGTCACCAATGCGCGGAAAGAGAGTGTTACAGAAGATTCGGTGCATGATGTCAAGGAAAGGGTTGAGTACCCAAGACTGTGTGCCATTGGCTAACTTCTTCTCCACAAGGAACAGTTGAAGCTTGTTCTTGTTGGCGGACTCTGGGTTGCCGTGAGGGCGAACACCAACGGGCACATTGAGCCCCTCATCACGAACATGCAGCATCTCCATGAATTCCTTCCTCTTAGCAAACATCCTCTTCCCATTGGTCATCCAAGTCATAGTCCGCTCCTCATCCGTGTGGAAGTGGACGGAGGCAAAGAACTAAGCCACAATCTCTGAGTCAAAGTCCATGTGGAACGTGATAAACTCTTCAATGCCAAACTGCTCAACCAAATCCAACGCCTCACCAAAGTATGCCCGGTCCTTCCTCAGATGATTCATATCAATCCACTGCATTGGAACATAGATGTTGTGCTTGGACTTGATCACATCGATGTAGATGAAATTATGCTGTTTGGTCTAGAACAACTCATTCCCTCTGACATTCTCACGAGGGTTCACATAGGGGTTGATCCTCCTTTGAGTGATGAATTCGGCTTGAGGCATCTCGTCCATGCCAACATTTGGCTCCTTGAACTTGTTAGCGGTCTTCTTGATGTTGCGTTGTGGGGCATTGGAGCCCTCAGGTGATTCTTGATTGCGGAGCCGCTTGGAGCTTGTGCCGCGGCTGGGATTCGAGCGATGGACATTGGAGCCACCACCTATGACACACAACACAAAACACACGAGAAGAACGAGAAGGGCCATTACAAAGACCAAGGCCAAAACAAATGAAACATGTCGAAATGAGATTGGGTAGCCACAACAAAGTAGTCATATGTTAACGGTAGTACTGCACCATGAGGCAGACGTAAAACTTTACATCTGCTCTAGCCGTGGTAGTACTGCGTCGGGATGGCATGGTAGTACCACGCCTAGAGCGGAAGTAAATTTTTACTTCCGTGCGCCGTGCGGTAGTACCGCTCCAATGGAGCGGTAGTACCGTATGGGGCGGATCTCGCCAGAGCGGTAGTACTACACGAGAGGCGCGGTAGTACCGCACGGAGTTGAATCTGGCAAGAACGGGTTTAGGCACATCCGCAAATTTGGATCGGTACTACCGTTGATCAAAAATTACCGTGTTGCAGCATACCAAATAGCATCTCTATAGCACTAGCACTCTCCTACACTCTCCTGTTGCAACGATCGAGCCAAAAATCTCAAGAACTACACATGCATCTCCCAAAACCTAGAAGCAAAATGACGAGGCAAAGAGAGAAGGGCTAAGGGAGATACCGGGTTTCATGCCAAGAGGGCGAGGTGGGGATCGATCCCACTAGTCGGAATGCGAGGAGAGCGGCCGGAGACGGAGATCCGGCGAGGTCCTCCAGCGCCTTTCTTTGGCAGGAGAGAGAGAGAGAGACGAGGTGGGGAAAAGAGATGAATGGGTATGGGGGAGTTGGAACTCCCCCTGCCCGCTCTTAACCCCCACCCGCTCGCGACGGCGCAGTAGTACCACGGGTCATCGTGGTATTACCGCCCGGGCAGAAGTACCGCACACAGGGCGGTAGTACCACTCTTCCAGCGCTATTAAAAATTTACTGCCGCGATGGAAGCGGTAGTACCGTGCCTAGGATGCAGCTGTGGACGCACAGGGCAACCCATCTCCTGTGGTAGTACCGCGGCTTACCACGGTAGTACCGTAAACCCAAGAAAGTGCAAGTTTTGACAAAACTGGAAAACACGGCCTTTGCAAAGCAACCTTCAAGTAACCGATCATGTAAACAAGCACACACATGAGGCAACTCAAACACAAAGACGGCTCAAAAGAAGGCAAAAGACAATGAGGACCAAACACGAAACAAAACCTCTCAAGAGGAGAGGGCAGTGGTCGGAGCCACCTATGTTTGAGTCAATTGGTATGGCACCGCGAAGAATTATCCTTGGGCCCATGACCAAAACTCATCTTTGAAGCACAAGTACCATAAAAATGGCTAATGTGAAAGAGTTGGTCAATTTATGCATAATGGGGGGTGGGAGAGTTCATTGAGAGAACAACACTCCCCCTATGTCCGTGCCTACACCTAAACAAGATATCAAGATGAGTATGGTGGGGTGTGCAAGGGTTCAAGCCACATTGCTCGAATCAATGATATTTAGCTCATGCCTTAACTCGCAAAATCTTGCTTCATCCAAGGGCTTCGTGAAAATATCTACAAGGTTATCATGAGTATTGACATATTTGAGCTGGATATCCCCTCGCCTAATGTGATCCCGGATGAAGTGATACCAAATCTCAATATGCTTCGTATTGAAGTCTTGCACCAGGTTGAGAGAGATCTTGATGGTACTTTCATTGTCACACCAAAGAGGCACTTTGTCACAAATGACACCGTAATCCTTTAAAGTTTGCCTCATCCATAGAAGTTGAGTACAACAACTACTGGCGGCCACATACTCCGCTTCGGTGGACGAGAGAGACACCCAACTTTGCTTCTTAGAAGACCAACTCACCAAAGAGCAACCAAGAAATTGGCACCCTCTAGAGGTTGACTTCCTATCCACATTGTCTCCTGCCCAATCCGAGTCCAAATAGCCCCAAAAGGTTGAATTTAGCTCCTCTTGGGTATCATGAGCCAAAGTTTGGGGTATGAGCCAAATATCGAAAGATTCGCTTGACCGCCACATAGTGGCTTTCCTTAGGTGTGGCTTGAAACCGTGCACAAATTCCCACACTCAACATGATATCCGGTCTAGATGCACAAAGGTAAAGCAAGGATCTAATCATGGAACAATATACCTTTTGATCCACCACTTTGCCATTGGGATCTATGTCAAGTTGGCATTTGACGGGCATTGGAGTGGAAGCCGGCTTGACATCACTTAGCTTGAATCTCTTGAGCATGTCTTGAGTGTATTTGGCTTGGTTGATGAAGGTTCCTTCTCTTCTTTGCTTGATTTCGGACCCGAGAAAGAACTTCAACTCTCCCATCATGGACATCTTGAACTTTGAGGTCATGAGAGCGGCAAATTCCTCATTAAAAGCTTTGTTAGGGGAACCAAAGATAATATCATCAACATATAGTTGGCATACAAACAACTCCCCTTTGACCTTCTTAGTAAAAAGAATGGGGTCGATTTTCCCAATTTCAAACCCACGATCTTGCAACAACTCGGTAAGGTGCTCATACCACGCACGTGGGGCTTGTTTAAGGCCATAGAGTGCCTTATCAAGTTGGTACACATGATTGGGGAACTCGGGATCCTCAAACCTCGGGGGTTGTTTGGCATATATCAACTCATTAATAGGACCATTAAGAAAAGCCCTCTTCACATCCATTTGTTGCAACTTGAAGTTATGATGAGAAGCATAAGCAATCAAGAAACGAATAGATTCAAGGCGATCAATGGGAGCAAAGGTTTCACCGTAGTCAATACCCTCGACTTGGGAGTAGCCTAGTGCTAACAAACGAGCCTTATTGCGAACGATAATTCCATGAGCATCTTGCTTGTTTCTTGAATATCCACTTGGTTCCAATGACATTATGGTTCCCCGTTGGCCTTGGCACCAATCTCCACACCTTGTTGTGCTCGAAGTTGTTGAGTTATTCATGCATGGCATTGAGCCAATTCGGATCCTCGAGCGCCTGATAGACCTTTTGGGGTTCAACAAAAGAAACAAACGCGTGATGTTCACAATAGTTTGCTAATTGTCTATGAGTGCCTACCCCCTTTCTCAAACTTACAATCACATTCTTCATAAGATGGTCTTTGGTAGTGATCTTGGAAGCAATCTTGGCGGCACGACGCCCCAATTCCTCCTCAAAAGATAGTTGAGGAGCGGAAACTTGATCATCTTGAGCGTCGTCTTGAGCTTGCTCTTGATCTTGAACTTGCTTGGGAGGGAGAACTTGACCTTGGGCATCACTTGGTGGTTCACCACCTTCTCGAGATTGATCTTTCCCTTGATCTTGTTCACTTGGTTGAGGGCCTTCACTTTGTTCTTCGGAAGCGTGTGGGTCTTGGGTTGGTGATGGCTCCACTTGAGTGGAACGTTGTCCTTCTCCTTTGGCCACAAGGGGTTCCTCAATGGGTAGGATATGACCAACACCCATTCTTCTTATGGCTTGGGGAGGAATTTCATCACCTACATCACAAGTACCACTTTACTCCACTTGGGAGCTGTTATTCTCGTCAAACTCCACGTTACATGTCTCCTGAATGAGTCCCGTGGACTTGTTCAGGACACGGTAAACATGAGAGTTTGTAGCATAACCAACAAATATGCCCTCATGAACTCTAGCCTCAAATTTAGACAAACGAACACCTTTCTTGAGAATGAAACACTTACAACCGAACACCCGGAAGTACTTGAGGTTGGGCTTGTTACCGGTAAGTATCTCATATGGAGTCTTGTTCAAGCCTTTGCGGAGATAGAGCCGATTGGATGCATGACAAGAGGTGTTGATGGCTTCGGCCCAAAAGTTGTAGGGAGACTTGAACTCAGCCACCATGGTCCTTTCCGCGTCCATCAACGTCCGGTTCTTCCTCTCCACTACACCATTTTGCTGAGGGGTGTAAGGTGCAGAATATTGATGCTTCATCCCCTCATCACTAAGAAACTCATCCAAGGTGTAGTTCTTGAACTCGGTGCCATTGTCACTTCTTATTGTCAAGATCTTTGCATTGTGTTGATGTTGAGCTTCATTTGCAAAGTCGATGATGGTTTGTTGAGTCTCACTCTTCCTCTTGAAGAAATATACCCAAGTGTATCTTGAATAATCATCCACAATCACCAAGCAATACTTTCTACCCCCAATACTATCAAAGGATGGAGGCCCAAAGATATCCATGTGAAGGAGCTCCAAAGGCCTCTTTGAGTAGATGATAGTTGTGGGAGGGTGAGCCTTCTTATGTAGCTTTCATTCGATACAAGCACTGCAAGCACGACCTTTGGCAAAACTAACATTTGTTAGTACATGGACATGGTCCCCCTTGAGAAGACTTTGCAAAGATCTCATATTGACGTGGGCTAATCGGCATGCCAAAGACATCCCATGTCAACTTTAGCCATTAGGCATGTCGCGGTCTTAGTGGGTCGCTCCAAAAAGTTAATCACATAAAGACCGTTCTCGACATGCCCAACAAAGGCTACTTTAAGAGTCTTGCTCCACAAGAGGGCCACGGTATCAATATCAAAGAAAGTGGCAAAGCCCAGGAGTGCAAGTTGACGAACGGAAAGTAAATTGTATGCAAGGGACTCAACAAGCATGACTTTCTCAATTGTGAGATCATGAGAAATGAAAACCTTTACAAGACCCAATACCTTAGAAGATGAGGCATCACCGCACTCGACATTGGTGGGCATAGATGAGACCTTGTGCACGTCCACCACTAAGTCCTTGCTTCCGGTCATATGATTTGTGGCTCCACTATCGAGCAACCATGATCCCCCACCGGAAGCAAACTTCTACAAGAGATCATTGCTTGGTTTTAGGTACCCATTTTGTAATGGGTCCTTTGGTGTTAGTAACAAGGGTCTTAGGAACCCAAATAGACCATTCAATGTACTCATAAGGAGAACCAACAAATTTGGCATAAATATTCCCATCACTAGCACGGCATATCACATAAGAAGGGTTAAAGTCGCCGGCTTTGTTGGAAGGAGTGGCAATGCCCTTCTTGACACCACCACCCTTCACATTGTTCTTATTCTTCTCCTCCTTAGAAGCACCCTCTCCCTCCTTCACAAAAGTTTGCTTGAGAGGAAGAGGTTGTTTTGCCTTGTCATTCTTCTTCTTGTTCTTGGACTTGGGTTCAAACCCAATCCGCTCCTTGCCCACAACTTCCTTTTGATTGCTCAAAAGATCGTTGAGGTTATTCTCACCTTTTAGACAAGACACAAGGCCTTTCTCAAGTTGCTCCTTCAACTTGGCATTCTCCTCCACGAGATGCACATGCTCACAACACGAGTTAGTAGCATTTGCATTATCAATTAAGACCATATGAGGAAAAGTGGCTTTCTCCTTGGTTAGCTTCACTTGAAGTTGATCATGAGACTCCTTGAGGCTAGTATGATCACCCTTCAAGGCCTTGTGAGCCTTGTCAAGTATATCAAACTCCTCCTTGAGTCTAGCATGGTCAACCCCAAGTTTAGCCTTCTCGAAATTGAGCACACGAGATACAACAAGAGCATGATCAAGATCTTTCTTTAATTTAGCATGATCGTCATTGTGTGACTCCTCAAGATCCAAGCGATGACCACACTCTTCCTCAAGCGCATTAGAGAGATCCAATATCTCATAGGCATAGTCACGACTATGTACTTCCATCTTAGAGATAGTTTCTTCGTGAGCCTCGATCATGTCATTGGCTTCACCAAGTTGTTCCAAGAGAGCAACAAAGTGCCTCTTGGATTTACCCTTGAGCTTACTCATAAAAGACTCAAATTCATTTACTTCCTCATTAGACCCCTCACTTTCATCAATGCAATCCGTCAAGGAAGGATTAGTAGTGATGGTAGTTTTGATGTTGGGGTTACCTTGTTGGTGGCTTTGGCCATGAGGCACTTTGCGGTGATGTTCTCGTTGGGTGAGTCGAAGAGGGACACCCGTAGAGTTGTGGCAATGGCAATGGAGGCCATGGCCACCGTCTCACCATCTTCATCGTCATCATCATCCTCATTGTACTCTTCTTGTGCCACCAACCCCTTGGGAGGAGTCTTCTTGGTGAAGTTGTTCTTGTTGGGGAAGGACTTCGCTTTCTCTTTTCGGATAAGCTTGCCACCATTGTCTTCCCACTTCTCATAAGGGCATTCCGCAACAAAGTGGCTCACATTGCCACAATTATAGCATGTCCTCACATGTTGCTTGCCCTTGGTGCCACTTGAGTTGTTCTTGTTGAAGTTGTGCCTTGAGTTCTTCTTGCTCCAAAACTACCTTGAAGCGAGAGCCATGTGCTCATGATAAGCATATTTTGTATCTTCGGGGTTACTCTCGTCTTCTTCCTCTTCATCCTCTTCTTCCACACTAGCCTTGGCCTTCAAAGCAAGGTTGGGTTTCTTCACCCGTTGAGAGCGCATCACTGCATTGTCGGCGGTCTTGTCCAAGATTCTCATAGCAACAAACTCATCCAACACTGCACTTGAGGACAAGGTATGAAAGTCCGGCCTTTAACGAATGACAGATGACATGGCCTTATGGTAGAGCATCATCGCCTTGAGAAACTTGCGCTTGATCCAATTTTCATCCATATCCTTGCTCCCATGATCTCGGAGTGAGACCGCGAGAGTGGTTAATCTCCGATAGAGCTCACGAGGTTCTTCATCTTCATTCATCGCAAACTCAACGGCTTCATCTTGCACCACTTCATAGTTGGAGCGTTGAATGCTTGTGCTTCCCTTGTAAATGGAAACAAGATGTTTCCATGCTTCCTTTGCCACGGTGAAAGGTCGGAGATGCGCAATATCTTCGGGTGGAATTGCATCTTGAATAATGAAGAGACCGGACTCGTTGAATTGATGATCCGCGGCTTCTCTAGGACTGAGGTTGCTTGGGTCATGCGGGTAGAAACCTTGCTCAATAATTCTCCAAAGGTTAGTAGAACTATGATTTAAATGACATTTAAAACAGTAGACCCAAGAAGCAAAATCTTCATTTTTCACAAACTTCGGAGGAGGACCAACATGATTCAAATGAGTGGAGGGAACCGGTCCTCCATAAGTAAGGGGTGGTTTAACATGGGCAAAGATGTAGTTTCCACTTCTACCACTAGGCAAACGAACTTTATCACTAGTAGCTTCCCCCTTATCGGAGTTAGCATCCGTCACCTTGTTAGTGGGATCGACCACTTCCAATGGTGCAGTGGATAATTTAAGACCATCAAGAAACTCCTTGAACATGCCTTTGACCTTGGTCGTCATGAAGGTTTTCAATGTGTCCAAAGCCGCATTGAATTCTTCACGAGAGACCGAGGATCCCCTATCGGCCGTAGACGAGGATGGATTCACACGAGGCGCTCCTCCCCATCATCTACGGTGTCAACCATACTCTTCGGACGGTAAAGTCCTTAATAAAGAGACGAGCTCTGATACCAATTGAAAGGATCGACATAGTTGACTAGAGGGGGGTGATGAATAGGCAACTAACAATTTTTAGCTTTTCTTTACCAAATTAAACTTTGCATCAAAGTAGGTTATCTAGATATGCAACTAGGGGGGCAACCTATATGATGCAACAACAACAAGCACACAAGCAAGCAAGGGATACAACACAATATAAGCTTGCACAAGTAAAGGTGAGAGATAACCAAGAGTGGAGTCGGCGGAGACGAGGATGTGTTATCGAAGTTCCTTCCCTTTGCGAGGAAGTACGTCTCCGTTGGAGCGGTGTGGAGGCACAATGCTCCTCAAGAAGCCACTAGGGCCACCGTATTGTCCTCACGCCCTCACACAATGCAAGATGCCATGATTCGACTATTAGTGCCCTTGGAGGCAGCGACCGAACCTTTACAAACAAGGTTGAAGAAATCTCCACAACTTAATTGGAGGCTCCCAACGACACCACGAAGCTTCACCACAATGGAATATGGCTCCGCGGTGATCTCAACCGTCTAGGGTGCTCAAATACTCAAGAGTAACAAGATCTGCAAGGGATTAGTGGAGGGAATCAAATTTCTCTTGGTGCAAGTGTAGATCGGGGCCTTCTCAACCAATCCCTAGAGAATCAACAAGTTTGATTGGCTAGGGAGAGAGATCGGGCAAAAATGGAGCTTTGAGCAACAATGGAGCTTGGGGAGGGAAGAGGTGGTCAACTTGGGGAAGAAGACCCCCCCTTATATAGTGAGAGGAAAGATCCAACTGTTACCCACTAACTCAGCCCACGACATGCGGTACTACCGAAAGGCCTTATGGTACTACCGCTCCCGCGGCAGAGACCGGACGAGGCCCTGTTGTGTTAAAGCAACGAGCGGTAGAACCGCCAGAGCGGTACTACCGCGCGCCCTTGCGGTACTACTGCAAGGCAGGGTTTGACTAGGCTGGGAAGGCACGGACTAATAAAATTACATCTGTGGCTACTTCCGCTAAGTTTTGATCTGTGCAAAAATCCGACACGGTACTACCGCATGCAGGGGGAGGTACTATCGCGTAGGGCGCGGATGTAAAAAATTACTTCCGCGCCTACTTCCGTGCACGTCAGTTTGCTGGGCTGGAGGCCACGGCACTACCGCTCCTGGGGAGCGGTACTATCACATAGCGTGGTACTACCGCTTCCCTGGCCGGTATTACCGTGGGCCACTTCGGTACTACTGCTCCCTTGAGCAGTACTACCGCATGCCACAGCACAATAGCACTTGGAGTCCTTCATTTTGTAAAGACATGGATAAACATTCGGTGCTCCAAAGAAGCAAAGGAAAGGTGGCGCACAGGGATAGACGTGTACGTGTTGATTCCACCCTAACCTTTTCGAAGCGGACCCCTCTTAATAGTACGGCTTTCCTACGACTCAAATCCACCAAAAAGAAATGTAGAGAAACGTCGTCTTCACTAGGCTTCGAGGGGCACCGAATCGTCTTGTGCCTAGACATGAGATATCTGAAATGCTCAATGCACACGATTAGTCTGCAAATGCATTGTCATCAATCACCCTAGAGCTTGTGGCTCCTAGGTGGCCCCCCTTTGGTATCTTTTCCGCCAGTATTTTTTTTATATTCCACAAAAATTCTCTGCAAATTTTCAGGTCAATCTGAGAACTTTCATTTCTGCATAAAAATAACACCATGGAAAATCTGCTAAAAACAACATCAGTCCGGGTTAGTTTCATTCAAATCATGCAAATTAGAGTCCAAAACAAGGGCAAAAGAGTGTTTAAAAAATAGATACAACGGAGATGTATCACTCCCCTGCTGACCAGCTAGAACCTTGCGTGGGACGGTGTGGTGGTATGGCAGTGATGCCGGTCTCCGGCCACCGGTGGCAACCCTGAGTGGCGGTAGGAGGCATCCCAGGTGGCTTCGGCGGGGACTACAGTCGCGCTCGGGGTGGGGGAAAACATGTTGTGGAGCTTAGGCTCGTGGGCACTTCCTTATCTAGCCATCCATTTCTGCATGGCGATTCATGCAAGTACTTTTCTTTTTTTTTGTTTCTCTCATATAAAGCAACATATGAACTTCAAACTTTGCAGCACAACAAAACATTCTAACTGCAATGTGGGGAAAAAACTTTGGGAGTTTTTCGTGCATCAAAAATACTAAAAATAACATTTTTAATAAAAAAAATCTCATTTTGTATACTTATGTCGGACCAAGAAATCTGAAAGTTTTTTCCCACATTTTAGTAAGAATGTTTTGTTGTCTTTGCAAAGTTTGAAGTTCATATGTTGTAGTAAGTTAGTTGACGAGCACGGATCTCAAAGCTATATTGGAGGGTATGGATAAGAGGTGTCCAGGAGCCCCGGCTAAAAAAATCTTGGGGTGGGACTGAATCGAGAGGGGGGGCAAGGGTAAGTTTAGATGTTGCATGCATGAGCTGGCATGCTAAGTCAGCATTGACTTCGATCAAAGGCAGTTGACTAGCCCAAAAACAAGACTAGTGTTTTGCACTTGGTGGTAAGTTAAAGGTGCAATTCACCCGGTTTTAAAGAGGAAGGTTCTAAATCAAACCGAGTGCTTAGCTTCGGGTTGAAATGTCAACTTTTCTCAAAGAAAAAATTGTCAAGGTCCATAAATTCAATTGTTATGGTCAAAGAAAAGAAATTTGGCATAGTCTCAAAAATCGAGACAAATTACCTTTGTAGATCATGGCAAATTAGATAAAAATTACATGTACCGGGGCAACTACATGGCTAGCAACTACATGTACCATGACACTGTATTGCATATTATCAATGCAAAATGTTGTATTGGCTAGGTTCAATAAAAAAATCATGGTATTGGCAAAAAAGAGGTAAATTTGCATGTGGTCATTAAAAATTCCGTTTAAAATTGTCGCGGTAAATTTAGAAAAACAATATTTTCTCAAAAGTAAAAATATCATAGAAATTTTACAACGTAGATCATGTCAAAAATGTGGATAAAAGTACTTGTATCATGGCAACTGTACATATCTTGACAAAAAAATTATGAATTTTTTTTGCCATGTGAACTTTATGAAACTATAAGTATGCCATGATTTTTTTGACACGTGACAATCTGAGAAATTAATAAAATTGCCATGTTTGAAATTAGCATGTCAAAATATTTAATTTCCATGGCAAAATTCGTGTTTGCATGTTGTATGATGACTATTATACAAAAAACGAGTAGCCATAGAAAATAATAATTGCCATGGTCCAATTATTAAAATTGCCATTGTGTAAATAATAAAAATACCATCTACCTCTATTAGGACTTATACATGGCAATTTTAGTAAGTTTGTCATTTGAAAAGGATGGAAGAATTAGGAATTTGCTATGGGGACATGCAAATCTAGGAAAAAAATGTGTGGAAAATACTACCTAGGCACACTAATACAATTGATTACAGCTAGGTTGCGGTTAGGTTGGGCCACTCTTTATGTCAACCCAACTTATCAAACAGGCATTGATTCTAGAACTCGAGCGTATCCAATCATTAAAACCAGGGAGGGAATCGTCGCTAGAAGGCTCTCGGCAGTTGGGTCATCTTTTCTTTGTCACTTCATTAATTCTCAGGCCTTAAAATATATTTATTTTTATTTTTTGCTTCCTTTTTGTTTTGATTTTCATGTTTATTCTTTTCTTTTCTTTCTATATGTACTTCATATTAATTTTTTTAATTTTTCTTACTTTTCTATATTTCATCCGTACTAATTACTTATATCTTTTATCAATTTATGTAAAAATTATTTTATGGTAAAAACATGAACATTGTTTTTATTACGTGAACATGTTTTTGAAGTCATTAACATTTTTCTTACAAATCTCCATTTTATTCTGTAATACAGAAATAACTTTTTGAGACATGTGAACATTTTTTCATAGTCATGAACATTTTAAAATTCAAACATTTTCTTTATGTATATCTAAAAACAGTAGACGGTTTGTTTTATAATTTCACACAACACTTTTAAAGTGGCATGAACATTATATTTAGTATACATGAGCAAATCTTAGAGCATGTGAAAAAAAAACTACTTTACTTCATATTTGAGGGTGTTTTTACTACCATGTCGTTATTAAAATAAGTAGTGAATATCTCGGGCGTCAATGCTAGAATTGATCGCAATATGATTGAACGACATTTGGTTGTGTGAAACACGAACATTTGGATATAGCATATGAGTAATGAAACTAAATATTCATATGATTTATTGTATAGTTGTAGAATATTTATTGATTGTAAGTAGCATAACAGAATAAAAAAATATTTTTCCATCTATGGTTGCGTGTTGAGAGAAATATGTTAGTGATGTTCACATATTTTAGTTACACTATATAAATTTGTTAAATATATTTTAATTTTTATGGTTATATAATATCTAAGTGAAAGTAAATCTAGAAATATATGTATATAATGGACGGAGCGGAAGGTCGGTCCATTTACCTAGTGGTATGTCTGCGCCCCTTACCATGTGCATTTAATGGGCCTATCCCAACAACAGCACTAGGAGGCGTGTCTCTAGAAAACATTTCCTGTCTCAATAAAAGTTAGCAATGCCCTTCTCTAAAATAAAGCAAGCAGCTGAATTCTCAATATTTGTCTCTTCCTTTTTTTTCTATATTTTGTTTTCGGGTTTCCATATTATTTGCTATAAAATATGTGTGTTTGAAAAACAGTGTTCACGTTGTAAAACCAATGTTTGCATATATAAGAAATTATCCATCTGTACTTCAAAAAATGGTCATCATGTATTACAAAATATTCATCACGTATTTTCAAAACTGTTCATTGCTTTTCGAATACACATCCTGAATTCTGAAAATATATTGATCATGTTAATTTTTTATTAATAATGTAATTAAGAAAAAATATTATTTTTATAGATAAAAATTGTGTATTTTACTAGAAAATATTATTATTTTTACATGATGACCAGTTTTCATGTACATAAAAAACAATTATAATAACATGATGAACAATATCTAAAAACAAGGTTAACTCTGTTTAAACATGAAAAAGATTAGTATATGCAAAGAAGATTCTTGAAAACACAATAAACATTCATTAAGAGATGTAGAAACAAAACACAAAACTTGATTCAAAACTAGAAGACTGAAGGAAAAAAATGTAAACATTAATTTTAAATGATCAGAAAACTTAAACAGGAAAAAAGTAATAACATAAAAACATATTGAACATTTTCAAGTACATGTGAACAATTTCTAAACACATTATGAATAGTTTTTATTACATGTGAACATTATTTTAAGACAGAATGAACCTTTTTGGAAAACATGATGAACGCTCTTTAATACTGTGGTTTAAACTTTTTTTTAAAAGATGACCCTTGTTTACAAACACGGTGAACATATTTTTTAATTTATGAGGAATATTTTCTAATTCATGATGCACCTTTTGAAAAATGAGACAAAGATTTCAACACATGATGAACCTTTTCTTAATTTTTTGTGCCATTTTTAAAACTTTTATTGAAATTACAGGAATAATTTTAGAAATCCATGAAAAGGTGTTTGAACTTTTGAACAATTAATTTTCAAAATCTGGTCGTCTTATTCTAGTTATACCAAAAATATATTTAATTAATTAAAATACTAACCTTTATTCTAGAATGCATGAACGTTTTTTCTTGTAACAAATGAACAAAGAACATTTTTTGAAGGAAAAGTGATGAGCATCTTTTTTGAAAACATGAATATAATTTTCTACACCCTCTGATTCAAATTAATTGACGCAACCTCTATACAGCACTATATAGAGGCTGCATCTATTAATTTGGATTGGAGGGAGTCGATACTTTTTAATTACATGATAAATAATTTTGAAAATTCAGTATGCATGATAAACGGTTTCTAGATACATAGAGAAAACTTTTTTATACACATGGGCCATTTACCAAATAGTTGTTGAATATATTTTAAATACACAACGACCATTTTCAAAGTACCAGATGAATATTTTATAAATCTATGATGAACATTTTAAAAATTTGTTGAACACTTTTCCAAAGTACGCAATGAACCTTTCTAAAATGCACTACCATTTTTTCCGCAAAAACCCTATGAACATATATACTAGAAAAAGAAAAGGAAACAAAAGATGAAATAAATTAAATAAAAAAAGAAAGGGAGGAAAAGGAAAAGAAACAGAAGACGAAAAGGGATAAGAAAAGAGAAGAACATGAAAGAACAGTAAAAAAAACTTATACTAGTCTAGGAGGAGCAAGTCACGTATGGCACACAAGCAAAAGCCCAACCAACACTACGGAGCGAGCATACCTGGGGAAAATAAAAAACCGAATGATGGGTTGCTGAGCTTTTGAAGGTGAGCATGATTTCTGACACGCAATAGGCAATATAAAGCCTTTGCGTTCCTGCACTCCTTGTTTGAATCGAACGAGCTCATTATCCACGACGAGCTAGCAGGATTTGAGCTGGGCTCTAGGAACCTAGGGCCACAGCCCAGGCCTATGATTTTTTTCTTACCCTGAAATACTTTAGATGTTGGATTCGGGACCTCCTATGTGACGCGCTCTGCGGCAAATTGCCGCCGCGACGCACACACGGAGCCCCGACTGGGCCTGCCCATTTAGGCGTCGTGACGATGTAAAATATAGCAATAAATTCGACGGAGGTGGGAATCGAACTGCTTACTTCCAGCTAGGGAGGCATTCTCGCTAGCCACTCGGCCTGGCGAGTTCTACTGACATTGAATAAGTGCAAACTAGTAAAGAATGTAAAGACAGAGATCTGATCTTTTTCAGAGAATCCGACCATTCTCTTGGAAATTATGAAAAAAGTTACAAAAATTGGAGCAATGTTCAAAAACGTGAATAGATTGAAATATTGAACAAATTTTGAACACTTATAACATGTGAACAAAATTTGAAATTTGAACACAAATTAAAAAACATGAAGAATTTTTAAAAACTGTGAAGAATAATTGGAAAATGTGAATATTTTTTAAAATTTTGCACAAAAATTGAAAACAGGGACATGTTTTGAACTCTTGAACATTTTTTAAAATGCGAACATTTTTCAAATTCCAGAATATTTTCTGAAAACACAAACATTTTTTTAATATGAGAACAAAATTTGAAAAAGGGAACCTATTTTGGAGTGTTGAACATATTATTGAAAAGGCAAACAAATTCTGAAAATTTTGGAGTTTTATGAAGAGTCAAACATTTATTTTAAAAGGAAAAAAGAAAAACACGAATGACTTTATGAAACGCAAAAACATTTTTTGAAACATGAACATTTTTGAAAAATGTGAAGGAAGAACATTTTTCTAAAATTTCAACAAAAACATTTTTGCAAATCATGAAAGATTTTTTGAAAATCACAATCAATTTTTGGCACCCGCACATTTTTTGGAAAATTTAAACAAAAGCATTCGCCACATTATATGAAAACAAGAACTTTTTTTGAAAATCACGAACATTTTCAAAATTATGATTTTCCTAAAAAACAATTTTTTTAATTTGGAATATTTGTTAAAGGCAAGAACATTTTTCTAAATTTAGGAACAATTTTTGAACATGAACTTGGTTTTAAAAAGATAAAATAACCTTGAAAAGGAAAAAAGAAACAGAAAACTACAAGAAGGAAATAAAACGAAAAGAAACAGAAACAAAAAGAAAAGAAAATAGAAAAACCAGTAAAAGAAAAAAACCGGTTCAGGGAACCTTCTGGCGGTTGTAGAAGGTTCCCAAAACCGGCTGGCTAGTGGCGGTTGTAGGCGGAAAAACTGGGCCGGCTCTTTGCGTCGCTGCTCGGTCGCTCGCCTGTGCGAAGCGCCAGCAGTTTTACGCAAAGAGTGTCAAATAGGATATTCCATTGGATTCTGCTTGGAATTAGCCCGCCTATCTTGGTTTCCATACTGGCTTCTTAAACCAGCCAGTCTAACTCAGGTCAACAAGAGCTAGAGCATTTTTAGAACTCTACCTACTTTATATATCAAAGAGAGAAATATACAGGAATACTGACACCTTTCAAGGGGGCTAATTAACCAAACATGTCTATCAGCAGTGTCATAAAAGGCATTTTTAGCTAGCATATGATCCTCCTTGTTCGAGCTCCTCCTCTTAAACTTCACTTCTACATGATCAATGCTTGTACATATATAAGCACCTCAATTTTCGATTGGATTGATTCAAGTTTTGGGCTCAATCAGTAATCGGCTCAAGTTGAACAACCAACATTAAGAACTCTTTGGTATTCTCAGGCCATGACCAATCTAAAGGCTCACGTGTCTCTCCCGTTCGACCTTTTTTTGGGAAAATCCCCCTGTTTGACGAGATCCCTATTTGACACTAGCAGGAAAGGCACACGAATTTCCTCATCGGCTGTGCCCAATACCGTACGCTGGTTTCCAATTTTTTGGGGGGTTTTGGGTTTGTGCTCTTGTTTGTAAGATGGTCTTTTGCTTTTCATAAAAGGTAATGACATTTAAAAAAATGTAAACATTTTGTAAGACACTCTTTTAAAATGTGTGAACCTTGCTTGGAAAGCACAAAAAAAACGAAGCACGAACATGTTTTTAAAATTGGTGAAACTGAAATAAATGTTTGAACAATTTTAATAGAATTTTGAACATTCTTACAAATGCATGATTTTTCTAAAATATGGATACTTTTGTTAAAATGGTGAACATTTTGCAAACAAAATAAAAAAAATTAGGAAAAAAAGAAAAATAATTCTTCAATTGAATAAATAAGTAAATAACATAGGAGTAATAAGAAAAAACAAAAAAAATCATAAGAAAAACACGGAAGAAACTAATAATAAAAAACTCAAAGAAAAACCAAAGTATATAATCAAGAAGAAGAGGGGAAATAAATTAAAAGAAAACCATAGGGAAAAAGGAATTAGAAAATGCTAGCGAACAACATAAAACTCTAGAAGAGGAAACACTACAAACAACCAAAATAAACCTGGCCCAAGGTGTGCGATGTTCGATTCTCCGACATTTCGTCGTTGTGGTGGAGGCATGCTGGGTGGAGCCATGGCTTATTTTTGAACTTAACCACTCAGATATTAGGAAAAATAGATGTATTAGTATAATTTGGCACTCTTACTGATTTGTCTCCTCTGTTCTTTGTTTCCTCGCTCTACCACTGCTCCGTCGCACAGAGTGGTGAGTAGGGTTTCCCCATTTGACACATAGGCATCAAATGCAACACCCACACTTCTCCTACATGGGCCATCCATATCGTGGTGTCAATAAGATTTGATTTTCTTCTTATTATTTTTCTTAAATTTTTCCAAACAAACATTTCAGAAAACACATTTATATGTTTTGCAAAAAAGTTTCTCCTGTATCGGAAAATTGTCTCGTGTATTTGGAAAATGTTCATAATGTGTTGAAAAATGTTCATCGTGCATTTAAAAAAATGTTCATCTTGTATTTAATAAATCTTTATCGTGTGATAAAAAAATGTACCGTGTAGTTGAATTAAATATTCATGTGTTTATATTTATAATTAAAAAATGAAAAGGTAAAATAAACAAAAAATAAGAAGAAACCGAAGAACCCAAAAAAATAGAGGAAAAAAGGGGATCTTTACATTCCCGCTCCTTGTTGGTGCCCAGCCCAATTGTTTTGTCATTAGTTTTCGATGGTGAGCATTTTTGCGTTGAAATGTTATGCATGTTTTTGCTCTTTAGTCATAATTGTTTTTGGTCAAAGTTGTTTGACCATTTCATCGGCCAAAACACCTTAGGTAAGTGGAGTTGGGTCTACTTACACATTGAACCCTCTTAAAAAAAGAAAAAAGAAAAGCAGTCAACATGCTTTTGAGCACTTCTAAAAGAAGTAAAAGAAAAATGTAATGGCCGTTTTAGAGCATCTCCAACCGCGGCTCACTAATAGGGCACCAAAAAGTGTTGGGAAACGTAGCATGCAATTTTAAAAAATTTCCTACGCTCATGCAAGATCTATTTAGGAGATGTAAAGCAACGAGAGGGGGAGAGTGTGTCCACGTACCCTCGTAGACCGAAAGCGGAAGCGTTTGCTCAACCCGGTTGATGTAGTCAAACGTCTTCTCGTTCCGACTGATAGGGTACCGAATGTACATCACCTCCGAGTCCTGCACACGTTCAACGCGATGACGTCCCTCGAGCTCTTGATCCAGCAGAGGATCAAAGGAGTAGATGAGTTTCGTCAGCACGACGGCGTGGTGACAGTGATGTTGATGTGATCCGCGCAGGGCTTCGCCTAAGCACCGCGAGAATATGACCGGATGCGTAAACCGTGGAGGGGGGCGCTGCACATGGCTAAGAGCAATTGTTGTGTCTCCTAGGGGTGCCCCCCATATATAAAGGAGGGAGGGAGAGGAGGCCGGCCTAGGCGCACCCCAAGTGGAGGGGGGGAAGGGAATCCTACTAGGACTCCCACTAGGATTCGCCCCCCCCCCCCCACACACACACTTCCTATTTCCGGAGGGGGGAAGGGGGAAGGAGAGGGAGAGGGAGAAGGAAAGGGGGGCCGCGCCCCCTCCCCTTGTCCAATTCGGACTCCCCATGGGTGGGGCGCGTGCCACCCCATTGCGGGCTGCCTTGCCTCTCCCTTATGGCCCATGTGGCCCATTACTTCCCCCGGGAGGTTCCGGTAACCCCTCGGTACTCCAAAAAATACTCGAAACACTCTGTAACCATTTCGGTGTCCGAATACCACCTTCCAATATATCAATCTTTAACTCTCGACCATTTCGAGACTCCTCATCATGTCCGTGATCTCATCCTGGACTCCGGACAACCTTTGGTCACCAAAACACATAACTCATATAATACATATCATCATCGAACATTAAGCGTGCGGACCCTACGGGTTCAAGAACTATGTAGACATGACCGAGACATCTCTCCGGTCAATAACCAATAGTGGAACATGGATGCTCATATTGGTTCCCACATATTCTACGAAGATCTTTATCAGTCGAACCGCAATGTCAACATACGTTATTCCCTTTGTCATCGGTATGTTACTTGCCCGAGATTTTATCGTCGGTATCTTCATACCTTGTTCAATCTCGTTACCGGCAAGTCTCTTTACTCGTTCCGTAATGCATCGTCCTGCAACTAACTCATTAGTCACATTGCTTGCAAGGCTTCATAGGATGTGCATTACCGAGAGGGCCCAGAGATACCTCTCCGATACTCGGAGTGACAAATCCTAATCTCGATCTATGCCAACCCAACAAAAACCTTGGGAGATACTTGTAGAGCATCTTTATAATCACCCAGTTACGTTGTGACATTTGATAGCACACAAGGCATTCCTCCGGTGTTCGGGAGTTGCATAATCTCATAGTCGGAGGAATATATATATGACATGAAGAAAGCAGTAGCAATAAAACTGAACATTCATTATGCTAAGCTAACAGATGGGTCTTGTCCATCACATCATTCCACTAATGATGTGATCCCGTTCATCAAATGACAATACATGTCCATGGCTAGGAAACTTAACCATCTTTGATCAACAAGCTAGTCTAGTAGAGGCATACTAGGGACACAGTGTTTTTGTCTATGTATTCACACATGTATCAAGTTTCTGATTAATATAATTCTAGCATGAATGATAAACATTTATCATGAATAAGGAAATATAAAATAATAACTTTATTATTGCGTCTAGGGCATATTTCCTTCAGTCTCCAACTTGCACTAGAGTCGATAATCTAGATTTAAAACATTGTAATGAATCTAACACCCATGGAGTATTGGTGCTGATCATATTTTGCTCGTGGAAGAGGCTTAGTCAACGGGTCTGCCACATTCAGATCTGTATGTATTTTGCAAATCTCTATGTCTCCCTCCTTGACCAAATCTCGGATGGAGTTGAAGCGTCTCTTGATGTGTTTGGTCTTTTTGTGAAATATGGATTCCTTCGCCAAGGCAATTGCTCTAGTATTGTCACGAAGATTTCCATTGGACCCGATGCACTAGGTATTACACCTAGATCGGATATGAACTCCTTCATCCAGGCTCTTTCATTTGCTGCTTTCGAAGCAGCTATGTACTCCGCTTCACACGTAGATCCCGCCACGACGCTGTGCTTGGAACTGCACCAACTGACAGCTCCACCATTCAATAAAAATACGTATCCGGATTGTGACTTAGAATCATCCGGATTAGTGTCAAAGCTAGCGTCGACGTAACTACTTACGACAAGCTCTTTGTCGGCTCCATAAACGAGAAACATATCCCTAGTCCTTTTCCGGTATGTCAGGATGTTCTTGACCACTGTCCAGTGATCCACTCCTGGATTACGTTGGTACCTCCCTGCTAAACTTATAGCAAGGCACACATCAGGTCTGGTACACATCATAGCATACATGATAGAACCTATGGCTGAGGCATAGGGAACGACTTCCATTTTCTCTCTATCTTCTGCAGAGGTCGGGCATTGAGTCTGACTCAACTTCACACCTTGTAATACAAGCAAGAACCCTTTCTTTGACTGATCCATTTTGAACTTCTTCAAAACTTTTATCAAGGTATGTGCTTTGTGAAAGTCCTATCAAGCGTCTTGATCTATCTCTATAGATCTTGATGCCCAATATATAAACAGCTTCACCGAGGTCTTTCATCGAAAAACTCTTATTCAAGTATCCTTTTATGCTATCCAGAAATTCTACATCATTTACAATCAACAATATGTCATCGACATATAGTATTAGAAATGCTATAGAGCTCCCACTCACTTTCTTGTAAATACAGGCTCCTCCAAAAGTCTATATAAAACCATATGCTTTGATCACCTCATCAAAGCGTATATTCCAACTCCAAGATGCTTGCACCAGTCCATAAATGGATCGCTGGAGCTTGCACACTTTGTTAGCACCTTTAGGATCAACAAAACCTTCTGGTTGCATCATATATAACTCTTCTTTAAGAAACCCATTAAGGAATGCAGTTTTGACATCCATTTGCCAGATTTCATAATCATAAAATGCGGCAATTGCTAACATGATTCAGACAGACTTAAGCATCGCTATGGGTGAGAAAGTCTCATCGTAGTTAACTCCTTGAACTTGCCGAAAACCTTTTGCAACAAGTTGAACTTTATAGACGGTAACATTACCATCAGTGTCAGTCTTCTTCTTGAAGATCCATTTATTTTCTATGGGTCGCCGATCATCGGACAGATCCACCAAAGTCCACACTTTGTTTTCATACATGGATCCTATCTCAGATTTCATGGCCTCAAGCCATTTATCGAAATCTAGGCTCATCATAGCTTCTTCATAGTTCGTCGGTTCGTCGTGGTCAAGTAACATGACCTCTAGAACAGGATTACCGTACCACTTTTGTGTGGATCATGCTCTGTTTGACCTACGAGGTTCTGTAGCAACTTGATCTGAAGTTTCATGATCTTTATCATTAGCTTTCGCTTCAGTTGGTGTATGCATCACGGGAACAGATTTCTCGGATGAGCTACTTTCCTAATTGAGAGAAGGTACAACTACCTCATCAAGTTCTAATTTCCTCCCACTCACTTCTTTCGAGAGAAACTCCTTCTCTAGAAAGGTTCCGTTCTTAACAACAAAGATCTTGCCTTCGGATCTGTGGTAGAAGGTGTACCCAATTGTTTCCTTAGGGTATCCTATGAAGACACACTTCTCCGGTTTGGGTTCAAGCTTACGGGGCTAAAGCCTTTTGACATAAGCATCGCATCCCCAAACTTTAAGAAACGACAACTTAGGTTTGTTGCCAAACCACAGTTCATACGGTGTCGTCCCAACGGATTTTGACAGTGCCCTGTTTAACGTGAATGCAGTTGTCTCTAATGCATAACCCCAAAACAATAATGGTAAATTGGTAAGAGACATCATAGATCGCACCATATCTAATAAAGTGCGGTTACGACGTTCGGACACACAATTACGCTGTGGTGTTCCAGGTGGCGTGAGCTGTGAAACTATTCCACATTGTTTTAAATTAAGGCCAAACTTGTAACTCAAATATTCACCTCCATGATCAGATCATAGAAACCTTATTTTCTTGTTACGATGATTCTCCACTTCACTTTGAAATTCTTTGAACTTTTCAAATGTTTCAGACTTGTGTTTCATTAAGTAGATATCCCATATCCGCGAAGGTCAGAAAATAACGATACCCGCCACGATCTTCAACACTCATCAGACCACATACATCGGTATGTATTGTTTCCGATAAGTCATTAGCTCGTTCCATTGTTTCGGAGAACGGAGTTTTAGTTATCTTGCCCATAAGACACGGTTCGCAAGTATCAAATGATTCATAATCAAGTGATTCTAAAAGTCCATCTTTATGGAGTTTCTTCATGCGCTTTACACCGATATGACCCAATCGACAGTGCCACAAATAAGTTGCACTATCATTATCAACTTTGCATCTTTTGGCATCAATATTATGAATATGTGTATCACCATGATCAAGATTCAACAGAAATAGACCACTCTTCAAGGGTGCATGACCATAAAAGATATTACTCATATAAATAGAAAAACCATTATTCTTTGATTTAAATGAATAATCGTCTCGCACTAAACAAGATCCAGATATAATGTTCATGCTCAACGCTGGCACCAAATAACAATTATTCAGGTCAAAACTAATCCCGAAGGTAGATGTAGAGGTAGTGTGCCTAGGGTGGTCACATCGATCTTGGAACCATTCCTTAACGCGCATCGTCACCTTGTCCTTTGCCAATCTTCGTTTAATTTGTAGTCCCTTCTTCGAGTTACAAATATGAGCAACCGAACCGATATCAAATACCCAGGCACTACTACGAGAATTAGTAAGGTACACATTAATAACATGTATATCAAATATACATTTGTTCACTTTGCCATCCTTCTTATCCTCCAGATACTTGGGGAAATTCCGCTTCCAGTGACCAGTCCCTTTGCCGTAGAAGCACTTAGTTTCAAGCTTGGGTCCAGCTTTGGGTTTCTTCCCAGGAGTGACAACTTGCTTGTCATTCTTCTTGAAGTTCCCTTTTTTACCCTTGCCCTTCTTCTTGAAACTAGTGGTTTTGTTAACCATCAACACTTGATGCTCCTTCTTGATTTCTACCTCCACAGCCTTTAGCATTGCAAAGAGCTCAGGAATAGTCTTTTCCATCCCTTGCATATTGTAGTTCATCACGAAGCCTTTGTAGCTTGCTGGCAGTGATTGAAGAACTCTGTCAATGGCACAATCATCTGGAAGATTGACTCCTAGCTAAGTCAAGTGATTATGGTACCCCAGATATTCTGAGTATGTGCTCACTAACAGAACTGTTCTCCTCCATCTTGCAGCTATAGAAATTGTTGGAGACTTCGTATCTCTCAACTCGGGCATTTGATTTAAATATCAACTTCAACTCTTGGAACATCTCATATGGTCCATGACGTTCAAAATGTCTTTGAAGTCCCGATTCTAAGCCGTAAAGCATGGCACACTAAACTAACGAGTAGTCATCAACACGTGACTGCCAGGCATTCACAATGTCTGCAGTTGCTGGGGCAGGTGGTACACCTAATGATGCATCAAGGACATAATTCTTCTATGCAGCAATGAGGATAATCCTCAAGTTATGGACACAGTCCGTGTAGTTTCTACCATCATCTTTCAACTTAGCTTTCTCTAGGAATGCATTAAAATTCAAGGGAACGGTAGCACGGGCCATTGATCTACAACATAGATATGCAAAAAACTATCAGGACTAAGTTCATGAAAATTAAGTTCAAATAATCATATTACTTAAGAACTCCCACTTAGATAGACATCCCTCAAGTCATCTAAATGATACATGACCCAAATCAACTAAACCATGTCTGATCATCATGTGAGATGGAGTAGTCATCAATGGCGAACATCTCTATGTTGATCATATCTACTATATGATTCACGTTCGACCTTTCGGTCTCCAGTGTTTCGAGGCCATATCTGTATATGCTAGGCTCGTCAAGTTTAACCCGAGCATTCCACATGTGCAAAACTGGCTTGCACCCGTTGTATTTGAACGTAGAGCCTATCACACCCGATCATCACGTGGTGTCTCAGCGCGAAGAACTTTTGCAACGGTGCGTACTCGGGGAGAACACTTATACCTTGAAATTTTAGTAAGGGATCATCTTATAATGCTACCGCTGTACTAAGCAAAATAAGATGCATAAAGATAAACATCACATGCAACCAAAATATGTGACATGATATGGCCATCATCATCTTGTGCTTTTGATCTCCATCTCCAAAGCAACGTCATTATCTCCATCGTCACCGGCTTGACACCTTGATCTCCATCATAGCGTTGTGGTCGTCTCGCCAACTATTGCTTCTACAACTATTGCTACCGCTTAGTGATAAAGTAAAGCAATTACATGGTGTTTGCATTTCATACAATAAAGTGACAACCATAAGGCTCCTGTCAGTTGCCGATAACTTTTACAAAACATGACCATCTCATGCAACAACGAATATTACTGATACGTCCATTTTGCATCATGTTTTCCTACTGTTATTTATGTTGTTTTATTGTATAATAATGCTTTTTGCAGTAATTCTAATGCCTTTTCTCTCATAATATGCAAGGTATACACCAAGGGGGAGAATTTTGGCAGCTGGAAATCTGGACCAGAAAAAGCTACGTCAAGCTACCTATTTTGCACAACTCCAAATGAGGTAAAACTCCCCGGGGATTTTTTATGGAATATTTAAGGAATATTGTAGCAAATAAGTACCAGAGGAGGGCCACCAGGTGGGCACATCCCACCTGGGTGTGCCAGGAGGCCCTGGCGCGCCCTGGTGGGTCCTGCCCTCCTCGGCCCACCTCCGGTACTCATCTTCTGGTATATAAGTCATTTTGACCTAGAAAAAAATAAGGGGAGGACATTCGGGACGAAGCCGCCGCCTCAAGGCGAAACTTGGGCAGGAGCACTTTTGCCCTCCGATGGAGCGATTCCGCTAGGGGAACTTCCCTCCCGGAGGGGGAAATCATTGTCATCATCATCACCAACAACTCTCCCATCTTGGGGAGGGCAATCTTCATCAACATCTTCACAACACCAAATCCTCTCAGACCCTACTTCATCTCTTGCGTTCAATCTTTTTATCAAAACTATAGATTGGTGCCCGTGGGTGACTAGTATTGTTGATTACATCTTGTAGTTGATTACTATATGGTTTATTTGGTGGAAGATTATATGTTCAGATCCATTATGCTATTTAATACCCCTCTGATCTTGAGCATGTTTATCATTTGTGAGTAGTTACTTTCGTTCTTGAGGTCACGGGAGAAATCATGTTGCAAGTAATCATGTGAACTTGATATGTGTTCGATATTTTGATGATATGTATGTTGTCATTCTCTTAGTGGTGTCATGTGAACGTAGACTACATGACACTTCACCATATTTGGGCCTAAGGGAATGCATTGTGGAGTAGTTATTAGATGGTGGGTTGCGAGAGTGACAGAAGCTTAAACCCCAGTTTATGCGCTATTCCGTAAGGGACCGATTGGATCCAAAAGTTTAATGCTATGGTTAGAATTTATTCTTAATACTTTTCTCGTAGTTGCGGATGCTTGAGAGAGGGTTAATCATAAGTAGGAGGTTTGTTCAAGTAAGAACAACACCTAAGCACCGGTCTACCCACATATCAAATTATCAAAGTACCGAACATGAATTAAGCCAACATGATGAAAGTGACTAGATGAATTCCCGTGTACCCTCAAGAACACTTTGCTTATCATAAGAAACCGTTTTGGCCTATCCTTTGCCTCAAAAGGATTGGGCTATCTGGCTGCACATTTGTTACTATTATTGTTACTTGCTCGTTACAAATTATCTTGCTACCAAACTACTCCGCTACTTACAATTTTAGCACTTGCATACATTACCTTGCTGAAAACCACTTGTCATTTCCTTCTGCTGCTCGTTGGGTTCGACACTCTTACTTATCGAAAAGGGCTACAATTGACCCCATACACTTGTGGATCATCAAGGCAATTTTCTGGCGCCATTGCCAGGGAGTGAAGCGCTCTTGGTAAGTGGAAATTGCTAAGGAAACATTATTACTACGTGCTGAAATTTATTGTCACTTGATACTATGGAAAACAATCCTTTGAGGAGTTTGTTCAGGGTATCTTCACCTCGACCGGAACCAAAATTAGTTACTCCTCAACCTACTGCACCTACTGAAAATATTGAATATGAAATTCCTTCGGGTATGTTAGAACAACTGCTAGCTAATCCTTATGCAGGAGATGGAACCGAACATCCTGATATGCACTTGATATATGTGGATGAAAATTTTGGATTACTTAAGCTTGCAGGTTTGCCCGGAGATGAATCTAAGAAGAAGGTTTTCCCTTTATCTTTGAACGGAAAAGCATTGACATGGTATAGGCTATGCGATGATATTGTATCTTGGAATTGGAACCGTTTGAAATTGGGATTTCATCAGAAATTTTATCCTATGCATCTAGTTCATCATGATCGGAATTATATATATAATTTTTGGCCTCGTGAAGGAGAAAGTATTGCTCTATCTTGGGGGAGGATTAAGTCAGTGTTATATTCATGCCCCAATCATGAGCTCTCGAGAGAAATTATTATTCAGAATTTTTATGCTCGGCTTTCTCGTAATGATCAATCCATGCTCGATACTTCTTGTACTGGTTCTTTTATGAAGAAGACTATTGAATTCCGGTGGGATCTTTTAGAAAGAATTAAATGCAACCCTGAAGATTGGGAACTCGATGAAGGTAAAGAGTCAGGTATTGAACCTAAGTTTGATTGTGTTAAATCTTTTATGAATACTGATGATTTTTAAAAGTTTAGCACTAAATATGGACTTGACTATGAGATAGTAGCTTCCTTCTATGAATATTTTGCTACTCATGTTGATCTCCCTAAGGAGAAGTGGTTTAAATATCACCCACCAATTAAAGAAGAAATTAAAGAACCGGTGAAAGCTAAAGAAGAAACTATCATTTACAATGTTGGTCCAGTTGTTCCCACTGCTTATATTGAAAACCACCTTTTCCTGTTAGGATGAATGAACATGCTAAAGCTTCAACTCGGGTTAACAAAAGTTATGTTAGAACACCCAAACCATCTGACCAAATCAAAGTTGAACCTAGTGTTGCTATGGTTAAGGATCTCTTAGTTGATAATATTGATGGGCATATCATTTACTTCTGTGATGAAGCTTCTAGAATTGCTAAACCTGAAGGAAATGATAAACATAGACCAGTTGTTGGCATGCCTGTTAACTCAATTAAGATAGGAGATCACTGTTATCATGGGTTATGTGACCTAGGTTCTAGTGTGAGTGCTATTACTTTCTCCTTATACCAAGAAATTAAAGATGAAATAGCACCTGCTGAGATAGAAGACATAGATGTTACTATTAAACTTGCTAATAGAGATACTATCTCACCAATTGGGATTCTTAGAGATGTTGAAATCTTGTGTGGGAAAATAAAATACCCTACTGATTTCCTTATTCCTAGCACCCCACAAGATAACTTTTGTCCCATTCCCATTATATTTGGTAGACCTTTCTTGAACACCGTAATGCTAAAATAGATCGTAAGAAACAAACTGTCGGTGTTAGCTTTGGTAATGAATCTCATGAGTTTAACTTTTCCAAGTTTAGTAAACAACCTCATAAGAAAGGTTTTCCTAGTAAGGATGAAATTATTGATCTTGATTCTATTGTTGTGCCTCCTACTGATCCTTTGGAACAATATTTGCTAGACCAAGAAAATGATTTGCATATGCGTGAAAGAAATGAAATAGATAGAATCATTTTCAAACAACAACCTCTGCTTAAACACAATTTGCCTATTGAAAATCTAGGAGGTCCTCCTCCACCTAAATGCGGTCCTGTGTTTGAACTAAAAAAATTACCAGACACTTTGAAATATGCTTATCTTGATGAAAAGAAGATATATCATGTTATTATCAGTGCTAACCTTTCAGAACATGAAGAAGAAAGATTATTGAAAGTTCTAAGGAAGCACCGGGCTGCTATTGGATATACTCTTGATGATCTTAAGGGCATTAGTCCCACTTTATGTCAGCACAAGATTAATATGGAACCCGATGCTAAACCCGTTGTTGATCACCAACATCAGTTAAATCCAAAAATGAAAGAAGTGGTAAGAATGGAAATACTGGAACTTCTGGAAGCAGGTATAATCTATCCCATAGCTGATAGTAGATGGGTAAGTCCTGTTCATTGTGTCCCTAAGAAGGAAGGTATTACTGTTATTCCTAATGATAAGAATGAGCTTATTCCACAAAGAATTGTCACGGGCTATAGAATGGTAATTGATTATAGAAAATTAAATAAAGCTACTAGAAAAGATCATTACCCTCTGCCTTTTATTGATCAAATGTTAGAAAGATTACCTAAGCACACATATTTTTGCTTCCTTGATGGATACTCTGGCTTTTCACAAATACCTGTTTTCCAATCTAATCAAGAAAGACCACTTTGACTTGTCCTTTTGGAACATTTGCTTATAGACATATGCCTTTTGGTTTATGTAATGCACCTGCTACCTTTCAAAGATGTATGACTGTTATCTTCTCTGATTTTTGTGAAAAGATTGTTCAGGTTTTCATGGATGACTTTTCTGTCTATTGGAAGTCTTTTGATGATTGTTTAAGCAATCTTGATCGAGTTTTGCAGAGATGTGAACAAACAAATCTTGTCTTGAATTGGGAGAAGTGCCACTTTATGGTTAATGAAGGTATTGTCATGGGCCATAAAATTTCTGAAAGAGGCATTGAGGTGGACAAAGCCAAGGTTGATGCAATTGAGAAAATGCCATGTCCTAAAGATGTCAAAGTTATTCGTAGTTTCCTTGGTCATGCATGTTTCTATAGGAGGTTTATCAAAGACTTTTCTAAAATATCTAGGCCTCTTACTAGTCTTTTGCAAAAGGATATTCCCTGTGTATTTGATGATGATTGCATGGAAGCCTTTGAAACACTAAAGAAAGCCTTAATTACTGCACATGTTGTTCAACCACCTGATTGGAACTTGCCTTTTGTGATTATGTGTGATGCTAGTGATTATGCTGTTGGTGCTACTCTAGGACAAATAGTTGATAAGAAATTAAATGTTATTCATTATGCTAGTAAAATTCTAGACATTGCTCAACGAAAGTATGCTACTACTGAAAAGGAATTCTTAGCAGTGGTGTTTGCTTGTGATAAATTTAGATCTTACATTGTTGATTCTAAAGTAATTGTTCACACTGATCATGCTACTATAAAATATCTTATGGAAAAGAAAGATGCTAAACCTAGACTCGTTAGTTGGGTTCTTCTGCTACAAGAATTTGATTTGCCTATCACTGATAGGAAAGGAGCAGAGAACCCCGTAGCTGATAACTTTTCTAGACTTGAAAATATTCTTGATGACCCACAACCAATTAATGATAGCTTTTCTGATGAACAACTTGCTGCAATAAATGTTTCTCATAGTACACCTTGGTATGCTAACTATGCTAATTATATTGTTGCTAAACACATACCACCTAGCTTCACATACCAACAAAAGAAAAATTTCTTCTATGATTTAAGACATTACTTTTGGGATGACCCACGTCTTTATAAAGAAGGAGTGGATGGTATTATTAGACGTTGTGCACCTGAGCATGAACAGGAAAAAATCCTACAAAAATGTCACTCTGAAGCTTATGTAGGACATCACGCGGGAGACAGAACCGCTCATAAGGTATTGCAATCTGGTTTTTATTGGCCTACTCTCTTCAAGGATTCCCGTAAGTTTGTCTCATCATGTGATGAGTGCCAAAGAATAGGTAATATCTGTAAGCATCAAGAAATTCCTATGAATTATTCACTTGTTGTTGAACCATTTGATGTTTGGGGATTTGACTTTATGGGACCTTTTCCTTCCTCTAATGGGTATACACATATTTTGGTTGTTGTTGATTATGTTACTAAGGGGGCAGAAGCTATTCCAACCAGTAGTGCTGATCACAACACCTCTATTAAAATGCTTAAGGAAGTTATTTTCCCAAGGTTTGGAGTCCCTAGATATTTAATGACTAACGGTGGTTCACACTTTATTCATGGTGCTTTCCGTAAGATGCTTGCTAAGTATGATGTTAACCATAGAATTGCGTCACCTTATCATCCTTAGTCTAGTGGTCAAGTTGAACTTAGCAATAGAGAAATAAAACTAATCTTACAAAAGACTGTTAATAGGTCCCAGAAGAATTGGTCTAAGAAATTTGATGATGCACTTTGGGCTTATAGAACAGCTTATAAAAATCCTATGGGTATGTCTCCATATAAAATGGTTTATGGAAAAGCTTGTCATTTACCTCTTGAGTTAGAACACAAAGCATTTTGGGCAATAAAAGAACTCAATTATGATTTCAAACTTGCTGGGGAAAAGTGGTTATTTGATATTAGCTCATTAGATGAATGGAGAATCCAGG
The DNA here is from genome assembly GCF_018294505.1 of Triticum aestivum. Lineage (NCBI taxonomy): Eukaryota > Viridiplantae > Streptophyta > Magnoliopsida > Poales > Poaceae > Triticum > Triticum aestivum. The sequence continues at coordinate 87,037,074 of NC_057801.1, read as the reverse complement.
CTTATGAAAATGCTAAGTTATTCAAAGAAAAGGTTAAAAGATGGCATGATAAAAGAATCCAAAAGCGTGAGTTCAAAGTTGGAGAATATGTTCTTTTGTACAACTCTCGTTTCAGATTTTTTGCAGGAAAACTACTCTCCAAATGGGAAGGACCCTATGTCATCGAGGAGGTCTATCGATTCGGAGCTATCAAAATAAATAATGCCAAAGGGACTAACCCAAAGTTTGTCAATGGGCAACGAATAAAACACTATATCTCAGGTACGTCCATTAATGTTGAAAGTAATGTTATCCAAACTTTGACACCGAAAGAACACATAAAGAGTCCTTGAACACTCCAAAATCGTGAAAATAAGGAGGTACATGATACGGTAAGTAAACGGACTCCGAAAAATCCGCAAAAATATTTTTTGTTAGTTTTGGAATATTTAGAAAATTGGGAAATTAAGAAACTTCCAGGAAAGTGACCCTGGTGGGCATGATACACCAGGGTGCACCAGGCTTGCTTGGCGCGCCCAGGTGGGTTGTGCCCACCTCAGGTGCTTTCCGGTATCCGTGTTTCTTCTGTTTTGCTTGTTCCCCAAGATAAAAAATCTATATATACCTCCCGAACCTGTTAACCTCTGTATCACGGAGAATCTCCTATTTTCTTTTCTTGCTGTTTTCTGTCAGATCCAAGCCACCATGGCTTCTTCAAGCTCCTCCAAGGACAAGTTCTTCGACAACATCATCAACCCATATCTACGGGAGGTGATGCAGTACCCTCAAGCCATCCAGATGCGCGATGGGGTGCTGCACATCTGCGTTGTGCAAGGACCCAGGGGGACTGGATCCGTGGATGCCAGGCTTGGAGCCATGGAGCAGGACATCTTCAAGTGCAACGGGATGGTGGAACATGGGCTCAATGCCAATCACCTCATGATTGCGGACTATACCCGCGATCTCAAGGTGGATGGCAAGCCCATAAAGGATATCATCTTCTTCCTCAACGAGCAAATCAACTTCCTCCATAGCCAGATCCACGATCTTCAAAGCCAGGTCTTTGAATATGAGGCCCGGTTTAAAGGTATGAGTTTGGCTGCTAGTTGCAGGATCCGGGAGACTCACTCCTCCTCCTATGATGGTGAGCCTCTGCCATGGAAAAACGAGGACAAGAAACCATCTACTTCATCACCACCATCTTCTTCATCACCACCAAAAGAAAACTGAGTATCGGGTATGGGCACTCCCCTTGGATTTTGCCAAGCTTGGGGGAGGTGCCCCGGTATCGTATCAATCTCCACTATCTTTTGCCTTTATTTTCTTAGTTCGATCAATGGTTATCTTTCGCTATTAGATGAATAAAATTTTAGTTCGATCCTTTCTTTTTGTGAGTTTTCTTAGTGATCAATCCTTGTAATCGTGTGCGAGATATAATAAAGTTTAGTTTGAGTTTTGCCTTCTTTACTTTCTTGCTGCAATAAAAGGAAAGGAAATAAAAGAAAAGGATCATATGCTAATCTTATGGTAAGTGATGACATTACGCAAGGAAAATTATAAGTAGAAAATTTTATTGTAGATTGACAAACATAGCATTGGTCAATGATGCAACACATGAAAGAATTAATAAGGGAAGAGAAGATTCACATATAAATATACTATCATGGAAATCTTTTGTGATCACCCATCAAAATATTATATGCCAAAATTGTTGATGTTGGACAAGGAAGACAACTTAATGATTTATGTTTGTTCATATTCACATAGAAGTCATATTGTCATAGATCCTTCAACATGTGGTGCTTGCCCCTATCTTTGCTAGCCGAAAATTCCGCACTAAATAGAGATACTACTTGTGCATACAAAACCCTTAAACCCTATCTTGTTTGAGAGTCCACCATACCTACCTATGGATTGAGTAAGATCCTTCAAGTAAGTTGTCATCGGTGCAAAAGTGCAATAAAAATTGCTTATAAAAGTGTGAGATCAGTTAGTGTAAGGGAAAATTTACGAACTTGTGATGGTGACGAATAAAAGCGACAGTCTGCATAATAAAGGTTGCCATCACAAGGGGCAATATAATGTGACGTTCTCTTGCACTAAGGGGTTGAGCATACAAACAAAAAGCGCATGGCAACCTCTGCTTCCCTCTGCGAAGGGCCTATCTTCTACTTTCATGTATTTACTTTTATACAAGAGTCAAAGTTTTTCTCTCGATTCCATTTATTTTTCTCCTTCGGCAAGAATCATGTGGTCAGGAAAGATCTAGGCACATATGTCCAGTTGAATATGGGTGGCATAAGTTATTATTGTTGACATCACCCTTGAGGTGAGTGTGTTGGGAGGCGAAACTATAAGCCCGTATCTTTCTTTGTGTCCGGTTGAAACGTTTTGCACATGTGTACACAGTGAGTGTTAGCAATCATAGAAGACTGAATGATGGTTGAGTATGTGGACTTGCCTAAAGGCTCTGATACGTGACCCTTCCTGAAATGATGATGAATTGTAGTTGCAAAGTTGACTGAGAATATAGTGTGTTCGTTTCCAATAGAGTTTATGCTTTATACTTCATTGTTGTGATGAATTGTCACTTGTTCATGAGAAGTCTATGATAAAAGTTCTATAATAAAAGTTTTATATTGAAGTTTGTTGCTGTTATAATAAGTCACATGATGATGCTATGTCCGTATTTTTGTTTTTATCGACACCTCTCTCTCTAAGCATGTGGACATGTTTTTCGATTTCGGTTTTCCCTTGAGGACAAGCAAGGTCTAAGCTTGCGGGAGTTGATACGTCCATTTTGCATCATGTTTTCCTACTATTATTTATGTTGTTTTAATGTATAATAATGCTTTTTGGAGTAATTCTAATGCCTTTTCTCTCATAATATGCAAGGTATGCACCAAGGGGGAGAATTCTAGCAGTTGGAAATCTGGACCTGAAAAATATACGTCAAGCTACCTATTCTGCACAACTCCAAATGAGGTAAAACTCCCCGGGGATTTTTTATGGAATATTTAAGGAATATTGGAGCAAATAAGTACCAGAGGAGGGTCACCAGGTGGGCACAACGCACCTGGGCGCGCCAGGAGACCCAGGCGCGCCCTGCTGGGTGTTGCCCTCCTCGGACCACCTCCGGTGCCCATCTTATGGTATATAAGTCATTTTGACCTAGAAAAAATAAGGGGAGGACATTCGGGACGAAGAGCCGCCGCCTCGAGGCGAAACTTGGGCAGGAGCACTTTTGCCCTCCGGCGGAGCGATTCCATCGTGGGAACTTCCCTTCCGGAGGGGAAAATCATCGTCATCATCATCAACAACAACTCTCCCATCTTGGGGAGGGCAATCTTTATCAACATCTTCACAGCACCAACTCCTCTCAAACCCTAGTTCATCTCTTGCGTTCAATCTTTGTATTAAAACTATAGATTGGTGCCCATGGGTGACTAGTAGTGTTGATTACATCTTGTAGTTGATTACTATATGGTTTATTTGGTGGAAGATTATATGTTCAGATCCAATCTGCTATTCAATACTCCTCTGATCTTGAGCATGTTTATCATTTGTGAGTAGTTACTTCCGTTCTTGAGGTCATGGGAGAAATCATGTTGCAAGTAATCATGTGAACTTGATGTGTGTTCGATATTTTGATGATATGTATGTTGTCATTCTCTAAGTGGTGTCATGTGAACGTCGACTACATGACACTTCACCATATTTGGGCCTAAGGGAATGCATTGTGTGAAGGAAATATGCCCTAGAGGCAATAATAAAGTTATTATTTATTTCCTCATATCATGATAAATGTTTATTATTAATGCTAGAATTGTATTAACCGGAAACATAATACATGTGTGAATACATAGACAAACATAGTGTCACTAGTATGCCTCTACTTGACTAGCTCATTGATCAAAGATGGTTGTGTTTCCTAACCATATACATGTGTTGTCATTTGATTAACGGGATCACATCATTAGGAGAATGATGTGATTGACTTGACCCATTCCGTTAGCTTAGCGCTTGATCGTTTAGTATGTTGCTATTGCTTTCTTACTGACTCATACATGTTCCTACAACTATGAGATTATGCAACTCCCGTTTATCGGAGGAACACTTTGTGTGCTACCAAACGTCACAACGTAACTAGGTGATTATAAAGGAGCTCTACGGGTGTCTCCGAAGGTACATGTTGGGTTGGCGTATTTCGAGATTAGGATTTGTCACTCCGATTGTCGGAGAGGTATCTCTGGGCCCTCTCGGTAATGGACATCACTATAAGCCTTGCAAGCAATGTAGCTAATGAGTTAGTTACGGGATGATGCATTACGTAACGAGTAAAGAGACTTGCCGGTAATGAGATTGAACTAGGTATTAAGATACTTATGATCGAATCTCGGGCAAGTAACATACCGACGACAAAGGGAACAACGTATGTTGTTATGCGGTTTGACCGATAAAGATCTTCGTAGAATATGTAGGAGCCAATATGAGCATCCAGGTTCCGCTATTGGTTATTGACCGGAGACGTGTCTCGGTCATGTCTACATAGTTCTCGAACCCGTAGAGTCCGCACGCTTAAAGTTAGATGACGGTTATATTATGAGTTTATATGTTTTGATGTACCGAAGGTAGTTCGGAGTCCCGGATGTGATCACGGACATGAGGAGGAGTCTCAAAATGGTCGAGATATTAAGTTGATATATTGGACGACTATATTCGGACACCGGAATAGTTCCGGGGGTTATCGGATGTATACCAGAGTACCGGGGGGTTACCAGAACCCCCCGGGGGGTTAATGGGCCTCATGGGCCCAAAGTGGAGCAGAGGAGGGGCAGCCAGGGCAGGCCGCGCGCCCCTCCCCCTCTAGTCCGGAGAGGACAAGGAGGGGGCAGCCCCCCTTTCCTTCCTCTCCTCTCTCCCCTTCCTTCCCCCTCTCCTACTTGGACAAGGAAAGGAGGGAGTCCTACTCCCGGTGGGAGTAGGACTCCTCCTGGCGCGCCCCCTCCCCCTTGCTCCTTTATATACGGAGGCAGGGGGCACCTCTAGACACAACAATTAATCATTGATCTTTTAGCTGTGTGCGGTGCCCCCCTCCACCATATTCCACCTCGATAATATCGTAGCGGTGCTTAGGCGAAGCCCTGCATCGGTAGAACATCATCATCGTCACCACGCCATCGTGCTGACGGAACTCTCCCTCGAAGCTCGGCTGGATCAGAGTTCGAGGGATGTCATCGAGTTGAACGTGTGCTGAACTCGGAGGTGTCGTACGTTCGGTACTTGATCGATCGGATCGTGAAGACGTACGACTACATCAACCGCGTTGTGTTAACACTTCCACTTTCAGTCTACGAGGGTACGTGGACAACACTCTCCCCTCTCGTTGCTATGCATCACCATGATCTTGTGTGTGCGTAGGAATTTTTTTGAAATTACTACATTTCCCAACAGTGGTATCAGAGCCTGGTTTTATGCGTAGATGTTATATGCATGAGTAGAACATAAGTGCGTTGTGGGAGATACAAGTCATACTGCTTACCAGCATGTCATACTTTGGTTCGGCGGTATTGTTGGATGAAGCGGCCCGGACCGACACTACGCGTACGCTTACGCGAGACTGGTTCTACCGACGTGCTTTGCACATAGGTGGCTGGCGGGTGTCAGTTTCTCCAACTTTAGTTGAACCGAGTGTGGCTACGCCCGGTCCTTGAGAAGGTTAAAACAGCACTAACTTGACGAACTATCGTTGTGGTTTTGATGTGTAGGTAAGAACGGTTCTTGCTAAGCCCGTAGCAGCCACGTAAAACTTGCAACAACAAAGTAGAGGACGTCTAACTTGTTTTTGCAAGGCATGTTGTGATGTGATATGGTCAAGACGTGATGCTATATTTTATTGTATGAGATGATCATGTTTTGTAACCGAGTTATCGGCAACTGGCATGAGCCATATGGTTGTCGCTTTATTGTATGCAATGCAATCTCCCTGTAATTGTTTTACTTTATCACTAAGCGGTAGCGATAGTCGTAGAAACAATAGGTGGTGAAATGACAATGATGCTACGATGGAGATCAAGGTGTCGCGCCGATGGCGATGGTGATCATGACGGTGCTTCGGAGATGGAGACCACAAGCACAAGATGATGATGGCCATATCATATCACTTATATTGATTGCATGTGATGTTTATCCTTTATGCATCTTATTTTTCTTTGATTGACGGTAGCATTATAAGATGATCTCTCACTAAATTTCAAGGTATAAGTGTTCTCCCTGAGTATGCACCATTGCGAAAGTTCTTCGTGCTGAGACACCACATGATGATCGGGTGTGATAGGCTCTACGTTCAAAGACAATGGGTGCAAAACAGTTGCACACGCAGAATACTCAGGTTAAACTTGACGAGCCTAGCATATACAGATATGGCCTCGAAACACTAAGACCGAAAGGTCGAGCATGAATCATATAGTAGATATGATCAACATAGTGATGCTCACCATTGAAAACCACTCCATCTCACGTGATGATCGGACATGGTATAGTTGATTTGGATCACGTGACCACTTAGATGATAAGAGGGATGTCTATCTAAGTGGGAGTTCTTAAGTAATATAATTAAGTGAACTTAAAGTTATCATGAACTTAGTACCTGATAGTATTTTGCTTGTCTATGTTTGTTGTAGATAGATGGCTCGTGCTGTTGTTTCGTTAAATTTTAATGTGTTCCTTGAGAAAGCTAAGTTGAAAGATGATGGTAGCAATTACACGGACTAGATCTGTAACTTGAGGATTATCCTCATTGCTGCACAGAAGAGTTACGTCCTGGAAGCAGCACTAGGTGTACCACCTGCGCCAGCTACTGCAGACATTGTGAATGCCTGGCAGTTGCGTGTTGATGACTACTCGATAGTTCAGTGTGCCATGCTTTATGGCTTAGAACTGGGACTTCAACGATGTTTTGAACGTCATGAAGCATATGAGATGTTCCAGGAGTTGAAGTTAATATTTCAAGCAAATGCCCGGATTGAGAGATATGAAGTCTCCAATAAGTTCTATAGCTGCAAGATGGAAGAGAATAGTTCTGTCAGTGAATATATACTCAAAATGTATGGGTATAATAATCACTTGATTCAACTGGGAGTTAATCTTCCTGATGATAGTGTCATTGACAGAATTCTTCAATCACTGCCACCAAAGCTACAAGAGCTTCATGATGAACTATAATATGCAAGAGATGAACAAGACTATTCCCGAGCTCTTCGCAATGCTAAAAGCTGCGGAAGTAGAAATCAAGAAGGAGCATCAAGTGTTGATGGTCAACAAGACCACCAGTTTCAAGAAAGAGGGTAAAGGGAAGAAGAAGGGGAACTTCAAGAAGAACGGCAAACAAGTTGCTGCTCAAGAGAACAAACCCAAGTCTGGACCTAAGCCTGAGACTGAGTGCTTCTACTGCAAGCAGACTGGTCACTAGAAGCGGAATTCACCCAAGTATTTGGCGGATAAGAAGGATGGCAAGGTGAACAAAGGTATATGTGATATACATGTTATTGATGTGTACCTTACTAATGCTCGCAATAGCACCTGGGTATTTGATACTGGTTCTGTTGCTAATATTTGCAACTCGAAACATGGACTATGGATTAAGCGAAGATTGGCTAAGGACGAGGTGACGATGCGCGTGGGAAATGGTTCCAAAGTCGATGTGATCGCAATCGGCACGCTACCTCTACATCTACCTTCGGGATTAGTTTTAGACCTGAATAATTGTTATTTGGTGCCAGCGTTATGCATGAACATTATATCTGGATCTTGTTTGATGCCAGACGGTTATTCATTTAAATCAGAGAATAATGGTTGTTCTATTTATATGAGTAATATCTTGTATGGTCATCCACCCTTGAAGAGTGGTCTATTTTTATTAAATCTCGATAGTAGTGATACACATATTCATAATGTTGAAGCCAAAAGATGCAGAGTTGATAATGATAGTGCAACTTATTTGTGGCACTGCCATTTGTGTCATATTGGTGTAAAGCACATGAAGAAGCTCCATACCGATGGACTTCTGGAATCACTTGATTATGAATCACTTGGTACTTGCAAACCATGCCTCATGGGCAAGATGACCAAAATGCCGTTCTCCGGAACTATGGAGCGAGCAACGGATTTGTTGGAAATCATACATACTGATGTATGTGGTCCAGTGAACATTGAGGCTCGCGGCGGGTGTCGTTATTTTCTCACCTTCACGGATGATTTGAGCAGATATGGGTATATCTACTTAATGAAACATAAGTCTGAAACATTTGAAAAGTTCAAAGATTTTCAGAGTGAAGTGGAAAATCATCGTAACAAGAAAATAAAATTTCTATGATCTGATCGTGGAGAAGAATATTTGAGTTACGAGTTTGGTTTACATTTGAAACAATGCGGAATAGTTTTGCAACTCACGCCACCCGGAACACCACAACGTAATGGTGTGTCCGAACGTCGTAATCGTACTTTACTAGATATGGCGTGATCTATGATGTCTCTTACTGATTTACCACTATCGTTTTGAGGTTATGCTTTAGAGACGACCACATTCACGTTAAATAGGGCACCATCAAAATCCGTTGAGACGATGCCTTATGAGCTGTGGTTTGGCAAGAAACCAAAGTTGTCCTTTCTTAAAGTTTGGGGCTGCGATGCTTATGTGGAAAAACTTCAACCTAATAAGCTCGAACCCAAATCGGAGAAATGTGTCTTCATAGGATACCCAAAGGAGACTATTGGGTACACCTTCTATCACAGATCTGAAGGCAAGACCTTTGTTGCTAAATTCGGATCCTTTCTAGAGAAGGAGTTTCTCTCGAAAGAAGTGAGTGGGAGGAAAGTAGAACTTGATGAGGTAACTGTACCTGCTACCTTATTGGAAAGTAGTTCATCACAGAAACCGGTTCCTGTGACGACTACACCAATTAGTGAGGAAGCTAATGATATTGATCATGAAACTTCAGATCAAGTTACTACCGAACCTCGTAGGTCAACCAGAGTAAGATCCGCACCAGAGTGGTACGGTAATCCTATTCTAGAAGTCATGTTGCTTAACCATGACGAACCTACAAACTATGAGGAAGCGATGATGAGCCCAGATTCCGCAAAATGGCTTGAGGCCATGAAATATGAGATAGGATCCATGTATGAGAACAAAGTATGGACTTTGGTTGACTTGCCCGATGATCGGCAAGCCATCGAGAATAAGTGGATCATCAATAAGAAGACCAACGCTGATGGTAATGTTACAGTCTACAAAGCTCGACTTGTTGCAAAAGGTTTTCGATAAGTTCAAGGGGTTGACTACGATGAGACTTTCTCACCCGCAGCGATGATTAAGTCTGTCCGAATCATGTTAGCAATTGCTGCATTTTATGATTATGAAATATGGCAAATGGATGTCAAAACTGCATTCCTGAATGGATTTCTAGAAGAAGAGTTGTATATGATGCAACCAGAAGGTTTTGTCGATCCAAAAAGTGCTAACAAAGTGTGCAAGCTCCAGCAATCCATTTATGGACTGGTGCAAGCCTCTCGGAGTTGGAATAAACGCTTTGATAGTGTGATCAAAGCATATGGTTTTATACAGACTTTTGGAGAAGCCTGTATTTACAAGAAAGTGAGTGGGAGCTCTGTAGCATTTCTGATATTATATGTAGACGACATATTGTTGATTTGAAATGATATAGAATTTCTGGATAGCATAAAAGGATACTTGAATGAAAGTTTTTCAATGAAAGACCTCGGTGAAGCTGCTTACATATTAGGGATTAAGATCTATAAAGATACATCAAGACGCTTAATTGGACTTTCACAGAGCACATACCTTGATAAAGTTTTGAAAAAGTTCAAAATGGATCAAGCAAAGAAAGGGTTCTTGCCTGTATTACAACGTGTGAAGTTGAGTCAGACTCAATACTCGACCACATCAGAAGATAGAGAGAAAATGAAAGATGTTCCCTATGCTTCAGCCATAGGCTCTATCATGTATGCAATGCTGTGTACCAGACCTAATGTATGCTTAGCAATAAATTTAGCAGGAAGGTACCAAAGTAATCCAGGAGTGGATCACTGGACAGCGGTCAAGAACATCCTGAAATACCTGAAAAGGACTAAGGATATGTTTCTCGTTTATGGAGGTGACAAGGAGCTAGTAGTAAATGGTTACGTCGATGCAAGCTTTGACACTGATCCGGACGATTCTAAATCGCAAACCGGATACGTGTTTATATTGAACGGTGGAGCTGTCAGTTGGTGCAGTTCTAAACAAAGCGTCGTGGCAGGATCTACATGTGAAGCGGAGTACATAGCTACTTCGGAAGCAGCAAATGAAGGAGTCTGCATGAAGGAGTTCATATCCGATCTAGGTGTCATACCTAGTGCATCGGGTCCAATGAAAATCTTTTGTGACAATACTGGTGCAATTGCCTTGGCAAAGGAATCCAGATTTCAGAAGAGAACCAAGCACATCAAGAGATGCTTCAATTCCATCCAGGACCAAGTCCAGGTGGGAGACATAGAGATTTGCAAAATACATACAGATCTGAATTTTGCAGACCCGTTGACTAAGCCTCTTCCACAAGCAAAACATGATCAGCACCAAGGCTCCATGGGTGTTAGAATCATTACTGTGTAATCTAGATTATTGACTCTAGTGCAAGTGGGAGACTGAAGGAAATATGCCCTAGAGGCAATAATAGAGTAATTATTTATTTCCTCATATCATCATAAATGTTTATTATTCATGCTAGAATGGTATTAACCGGAAACATAATACATGTGTGAATACATAGACAAACATAGTGTCACTAGTATGCCTCTACCTGACTAGCTCGTTGATCAAAGATGGTTGTGTTTCCTAACCATATACATGTGTTGTCATTTGATTAACGGGATCACATCATTAGGAGAATGATGTGATTGACTTGACCCATTCCGTTAGCTTAGCACTTGATCGTTTAGTATGTTGCTATTGCTTTCTTACTGACTCATACATGTTCCTACAACTATGAGATTATGCAACTCCCGTTTATCGGAGGAACACTTTGTGTGCTACCAAACGTCACAACGTAACTAGGTGATTATAAAGGAGCTCTACAGGTGTCTCCGAAGGTACATGTTGGGTTGGCGTATTTCGAGATTAGGATTTGTCACTCCGATTGTTGGAGAGGTATCTCTGGGCCCTCTTGGTAATGGACATCACTATAAGCCTTGCAAGCAATGTAGCTAATGAGTTAGTTACGGGATGATGCATTACGTAACGACTAAAGAGACTTGTCGGTAATGAGATTGAACTAGGTATTAAGATACCGACGATCGAATCTCGGGCAAGTAACATACCGATGACAAAGGGAACAACATATGTTGTTATGCGGTTTGACCGATAAAGATCTTCGTAGAATATGTAGGAGCCAATATGAGCATCCAGGTTCCGCTATTGGTTATTGACCGGAGACGTGTCTCGGTCATGTCTACATAGTTCTCGAACCCGTAGGGTTCGCACGCTTAAAGTTAGATGACGGTTATATTATGAGTTTATATGTTTTGATGTACCGAAGGTAGTTCGTAGTCCCGGATGTGATCACGGACATGACGAGGAGTCTCGAAATGGTCGATACATGAAGATTGATATATTGGACGACTATATTCGGACACCGGAATAGTTCCGGGGGTTATCGGATGTATACCGGAGTACCGGGGGTTTACCGGAACCCCCCGGGGGGTTAATGGGCCTCATGGGCCCAAAGTGGAGCAGAGGAGGGGCGGCCAGGGCAGGCCGCGCGCCCCCTCCCCCTCTAGTCCGAATATAACAAGGAGGGGGGCTCCCCCCTTTCCTTCGTCTCATCTCTCTCCTTCCTTCCCCCTCTCCTACTTGGACAAGGAAAGGAGGGAGTCCTACTCCCGGTGGGAGTAGGGCTCCTCCTGGCGCGCCCCCTCCTGGCCGGCCGCCCCCTCCCCCTTTCTCCTTTATATACGGGGGCAGGGGGCACCCCTAGACACAACAATTGATCATTGATCTTTTAGCCGTGTGCGGTGCCCCCCTCCACCATACTCCACCTTGATAATATCATAGCGGTGCTTAGGCAAAGACCTGCGTCGGTAGAACATCATCATCGTCACCACGCCGTCGTGCTAACAGAACTCTCCCTCAAAGCTCGACTGGATCAGAGTTCGAGGGACGTCGTCAAGCTGAACGTGTGCTAAACTCAGAAGTGTCGTACGTTCGGTACTTGATCGGTCGGATCGTGAAGACGTACGACTATATCAACCGCGTTGTGCTAACGCTTCCGCTTTAGGTCTACGAGGGTACGTGGACAACACTCTCCCCTCTTGTTGCTATGCATCACCATGGTCTTGCGTGTGCGTAGGAATTTTTTTGAAATTACTACGTTTCCCAACATTATGGAGTAGTTATGAGATGGTGGGTTGCGAGAGTGACAGAAGCTTAAACCCCAGTTTATGCGCTATTCCGTAAGGGGGCCGATTGGATCCAAAAGTTTAATGCTATGGTTAGAATTTATTATTAATTCTTTTTTCGTAGTTGCGGATGCTTGCGAGAGGGTTAATCATAAGTAGGAGGTTTGTTCAAGTAAGAACAACACCTAAGAACCGGTCCACCCACAAATCAAATTATCAAAGTACCGAACACGAATTAAGCCAACATGATGAAAGTGACTAGATGAATTCCCGTGTATCCTCAAGAACACTTTGCTGATCATAAGAAACCGTTTTGGCCTATACTTTGCCTCAAAAGGATTGGGCTATCTTGCTACACTTTTGTTACTATTATTGTTACTTGCTCGTTACAAATTATCTTGCTACCAAACTACTTCGCTACTTACAATTTTGGCACTTGCAGACATTACCTTGCTGAAAAGCACTTGTCATTTCCTTCTGCTCCTCGTTGGGTTTGACACTCTTACTTATCGAAAAGGGCTACGATTGACCCCATACACTTGTGGGTCATCAATCACATCATGTCTTGACCATATCACATCACAACCCTGCAAAAACTAGTTAGACGTCATGTACTTTGTTGTTGCAAGTTTTACATGGCTGCTACGGGCTTCTCGCAAGAACCGTTCTTACCTATGGCACAAAACCACAATGGTAATTTATCAAGTTTGCTGTTTTAACCTTCAACAAGGACCGGCCGCAGTCAAATTCGATTCAACTAAAGTTGGAGAAACAAACACCCGCCAGCCACCTTTATGCAAAACTAGTTGCATGTCTGTTGGTGGAACCAGTCTCATGAACGTGGTCATGTAAGGTTAGTCTGAGCCGCTTCATCCAACAATACCGTCAAATCAAAATAAGACATTGGTGGTAAGAAATATGGTGATCATCGCCTATAACTCTTTGTGTTCTACTCGTGCATATCATCTACGCATAGACCTGGCTCGGATGCCACTGTTGGGAAACATAGCATGCAATTTCAAAAAAAAATCCTATGCTCACGCAAGATCTATTCTGGACATGCATAGCAACGAAAGGGGGAGAGTGTGTCCACGTACCCTCGTAGACCGAAAGCGGAAGCGTTTGCTCAACGCGGTTGATGTACTCGAACGTCTTCTCGTTCCGACCGATCGAATACCGAACATACGACACCTCTGAATTCTGCACACGTTCAACGCGATGACGTCCCTCGAGCTCTTGATCTAGCAAAGGGTCGAAGGAGTAGATGAGTTCCGTCAGCACGACGGTGTGGTGACGGTGATGGTGATGTGATCTGCGCAGGGCTTCGCCTAAGCACTGCGAGAATATGACTGGAGGCATATACTGTGGAGGGGGCGTCGCACACGCTAAGAGCAATTGGTGTGTCTCATAGGGGCACCCCCCGTATATAAAGGAGTGAGGGAGAGGAGGCCGGCCTAGGCGCGCCCCAAGTGGGAGGAGGCCCGCCTATGGTCATATTGGTTCCCACATATTCTACGAAGATCTTTATCAGTCGAACCGCAATGTCAACATACGTTATTCCCTTTGTCATCAGTATGTTACTTGCCCGAGATTTTATCATCGGTATATTCATACATAATTCAATCTCGTTACCGACAAGTCTCTTTACTCGTTCTGTAATGCATCGTCCTACAACTAACTCATTAGTCACATTGCTTGCAAGGTTTCATATGATGTGCATTACCGAGAGGGCCCAGAGATACCTCTCCGATACTCGGAGTGACAAATCCTAATCTCGATCTATGCCAACCCAATAAACACCTTCGGACAAAAAATGTGCTATCAAACGTCACAACGTAACTGGAAGTTTTCGGATAATACAATTCTAGCCCGAATAATAAAAACATTTATCATGAATAAGGAAATCTAAAATAACAACTTTATTATTGCCTCTGGGGCATATTTCCTTCAAAAAGTTAGTTCTATGACACTAATTGTTTTCTGCTCCAGCCACAACCCTATTATGGGGACGTCTATTCCAACTGATGCCCTAAAATAAGGCACCAAAACATCAAAACTAAACTAGATCATTGCAAATTCGATCCATTCATGCAAACATTCAAAGTTTTAAACATGCAAACTTAAACATAGTTCGGATACAAACTTAAACATAGTTCATATACAAAGTTAAACATGCTTCAACTACAAACTTAACATAGTTTGGGTACTGCAAATTACGGGCAACTACTAACAAGTACTCATCACTGAGATCCTTCCAGTCAATGTCGGAGCCCGACTCATCGTCCTCCTCCTTCACCTCGTCCTCTGAATCGAGCTTGATCACCCTCGAGGGGCCAACCTCGTCCTCCTTCTTCACCGGCTTGTTCCGATGTGCCCAGTACTCATACTCCGCCTGCACGAGATGCAATTTTCCATCGCAAATATCACCATATAAGCCTCATCCATTTGATGGATGTCGCCGATCCAAGATGATATGTGTTTCCTTCTTATCCGCAAGGGTCAACATCTCTATATCAGGACGGATGAAATCCGCATCTGCCATAGATTCAATTTATGGGAAGTTCAACTCCCATCTTTGGCTGGCCAAGCCTCCAACACGCAATGTCGAAGGCATGGGTGGCGATCTTCGGCATGTCAAACGTGTCGAGCCAATAGCCATTGCACGTGGGCTCATACGAGTAACGAACGGACCTCCACAGCCGAACGCCACGGAAGCCAGTTGAGCTCCGACAGCGGGAGGTGCCGGCGACCGAAGGAATGGTGGGACGCAGATAATTGCTCCAATTGCGCCAATTCATCAGCGGCGGGGAGGTGCGGGGCGGAGGAGGAAGCGGGCTGCTGGTGTGCCGGCAACCGAAGAGAGGAGGGGGTGGTGGATCTAGAATGGGGCGACCGGATTTGGTGGTGGCGACGCGCGGGAGGGAAAGCGGCCGCGCGTGGGGGTTGCGTCTGGAAGTTTCAGGTTGACGGTTGGCTTGCGCGGGGTTGTAGGCGGATGCAGTTTTGGCGTTTGGGGAGCCGCACACGTGATGCAAATTTGCATCACTTAGGGCTGATTTTTTTGGGCAGCAAGAAAACCACACAATTTCACGTTTGGAGCAGCTGTTGGAGCATTTCTTTTCTTTTTACCCAAAATGATGTGTAAAACGGTTTTTTGGGCAGCTACTCTATTATAGGGCTGCTGTTGCAGATGCTATGTTTTAAGAAATATAAGGCTGCAATTGTTTAGAGCATTTTGTCTTCTAACGCAAAGTGCTGGCCACGCATAGCCTCGCAATACCGGGAAAATATCAGGTAATACCAAACATTCAAATTTAAACATGTCAAAAAATTCATGTATGTTCACAATACATATGTCGACAACTCCTACAAAATTTAGATCAAAATTCGATATTAGAGAAACAAAAAGGACAAATCCATCATGAATAGTGTCAAAAGAAGAAAAAGCAAAACTGACACTATTCACATCTAAAATTGTCCTTTTCGTTTCTCCATGTGTATTTCAAATTTTGATCTGCATATTTTAGGAGTTGTCGACATATGTGTTGTGAATATTCATGATTCTTTTCAGAAATTTTTGCCATGTTTAAATTCAAATTTTGTAAATTTATATCATGGTAGTATGTAAGGGTTGGTATCACTTGATACTTTCCCCGCACTATTCGCGTGATGACATCAAAGGAAGGAACTCTGCAGATCGCACACTGATGTGCATGCTTGGGCAGTCCACGGCTTCATGTTTTCATGTCGTATGACCCTATTCTAGCTCTTCGCCTCTTCCCTTTAAAAGACTGATAGATACTTAAAGATGAAGTTAGTCTTGTGCGCGCACGTCTGCATGCTGACAATAGCCAGCTTAGCTGGACACTCCGTCACTGGCTAGCTAGCCTGTAGTAGCCAACTAGCCATTGTTATATTTTCTTGAGTCATTATCTTCTTTGTAAGAGTAAAAATTTAATAACCACGTGCCCGTCCGCGACCGCACCATGTTTCAAAGTAATTAATTAATATAATAGCCACTTGCCTGCACATTGGCACGATCAATATCGATCTACCCATGTCACGACTTGTGCTGGAAAGTAGGAAGGGAGACCAAAGGCAGTCGACGTTGCTGTCGAGCACGTAATACTCTGCCTCGTGCAGCACGTGCCTTTTCGAGCCGACGCATTCATCAAGACATTCCCTATTATTAACCATATGCAACGTGCATGCATGATAACAGTGGATTAATCATACGAAAGCGTCCCTTGAAGGGTTTCCACCAAAACTATGGTAAAGCGCCTGAGTTTTCTCGAGCATGTTGTCGCACATAAGCCTGCACTTGGACAAGTTATACTTATAAAGAAAAAGTTTCTCTAACAGAGAATACACATGAAAATGCAACTGATCATCAAAGAAGAAAGAGTAGTGGTTAAGGTGTGGGAAGAAGCTCAAACAAAAGAAGTTCAATTGTAATCATGTGGCAGCTTGGGCTTTAGCCCCTCTGGCCGAAAGCCCATTTAATGTTCAATTTTGAACCAATGGTGCTATCACTTTTGCATGATTTTTTGGCCGAATGATCTCAATCTTTTGCGAATTCAGGTATCCTCTGGTGGTGTTTCTATGATTAAAGGTCTTAGAGCCAATGGTGGGTGCCCTTATGGGGCTATCGTCAAGGAGATCCAAGCTCGAGCAGAAGAATTTGAGGAATTTAATTTTATGCATGAAACTATAACTAACTTTTTGAAGCGGAAACTCTAGCTAAACTTTGAAGTTGCTTGAATAAAGAGTCGTTAATCCTAAAAAGAGGTAATTCGGCTATATTTTTTCAAGAAATTGGAAAATGCTTACAATATAGAAAAATAAGGAAAACATGAGGACTGTAAAAAAAACACATTGTACGGTTGTGAAAAAGTAGTAGGAACCCTTTGAGCCCTTATCTCCCTCCTCCTAGATTTTCCTTTCACCCTCCTTCAAAAATATTCCCCTTTTTTGTGAATCTTCCCGAATATTTCCAGGAGCTCGAATTCTTTCGAGCAAGCAATAAACTAAGAAACTAGTGTGAAAGACGTGGAAAGGCTCCAAGAGTATGGCGGACATGTTATCCTATACCCAAACATAGGTTCCATAGGTCGATTACTCTCTATCCAAGGTAATTCACGTTGGCTGAGATCTGGAAGATTTGAGAGAAGCAATTCCTCTAATCCTCAAAAACCATGATTTGGGCATCCCCAACAAACATCAAGGGTTCTTCCCTTTTGGAAAGGGCAATGAACCCCAAGAGAAGTATCAGAAGTAGGAAGAAAAGTAAGGCAAGTATGAGAAGAAGAGCAAGGAACTCCAACACAAGTAGAAAAATACCATGAAGAAACATGGATTATCAAGATTCAAGAAATTTGCCCCACAACCGCATGTAACAACATCTAGACCCATAAGTGGGGTTTTTAATTAAACATAAGCAACAGACTCATGGTTGCTCTAAGTGTATGGACAATTTAGCCCACATGTTGTTGGTTCCCGAGATTTGTGACCCCAAAAAGAAAAGGAAAAGAAGAGAGTTGTCTTATGTGTCGATTCTCTAATTTTGTAGTCATATTATGAATTTCAAGTCTTAGGGAAGCCACACTATTAAGACAGGATGTTAAAGGCGGAAGAGAAATGCTTAGTGCTCATCATATTTTTATTCTTTTTTTCGGGTGAAAACATTGTATTACTCAACTCATATTGTCATGTTTTTCTTGCCAAAAAGCCAAAACTCAAACCCCAAAACCCTTCCCCTTGTCGTGTTGAAGCCGCCAAAGCACCCCGAGTCTTTGGGGCTGAAAGCCTCAAGTTTCCAAATGTACAATGGAAACCAGATTATCCGGTGGTTGCCCCGGGCCTGACTCATGGTCGCTTAGTTAGGGATCCGGAGTATCCCAAGTCGAGAGTGTCTTTCAGAACTACATATCATTTCGCACGTCACAATATATCCATGGCTCATAGAAATTTCCACACAACACAACATATTATTTTAGGGAGTGTTCTATACTAGTGATGCAATAGAACCCAATGGTGAGACCACCACTAGTTCATAAATTTACATGTGTAATAAAAGGATGTGTTATAATAGTTACAGTTATTATCTTTAATATCATTACCATCGGTATATCCTTTTCTTATATAGATATCGCTCTCAAATTTGCTTCAAAGAGTTAGTATAGGTCACGAACTACTGCAAAAACAACATCTGAATTATAATTGCACCAAAAAGTCTCGACTGGGTTTGAAGAGTAATTTGCATGTGGAACAACAATAACCGGCCATTAATTACCACTCGATCAATTGATTCAAGAAAAGGTTGGGTTTGTGCACAAGAGGGGAGCTGCCCTAGGCGGCTAGGCGTGCATACACAATGTAATTGAACAAATTTACCAATAACTAACCCTCTTGCACGCCCGCCGAGCTAATCAACAACCAAATCAATCAACAGAGTTCCCCGTATTCGTGGAGTAGAGTCCATTCCGATCCCACGCATCCATGAGCAGATCGCTGGCCGGGTACTCAAGAAGGTCATCGAACGACATGAGATGGATCATGTCGATGTCGCCGTCGACGGCGCAGTAGTAGTAATGTCCCTCCCGACCGTCGCCGCCGCCGCCGCTGCCGTTGCCCACGCTAGCATCGCTCTCTGAGCCGGCGCGGTTGTTCTCGTGAGTGGTTGTCGACTCGGTGGTGCCTGCAGCTGCAATTGCGGCGGCCCCTCCGCCACAGCCAAGAAGCTGGCACGCGAACAGTGGGAACCGTGCCGGAACAGGAGGCGCCGTCGCCCCGGAGGCCATGCTGCTAACCGGTTCCTTCGCTCGGGGCCCTGCTAGCACGGAGGCCTTGTCATCGGCGGCCGGAAGGTCACCCTGCTGCTTTGCGCAGCCGCTGTCCCCCTTCCCGCCTGCGGGGCTGGCGTTCTGGCGCTTCCTGATGCGGGAGTTCCAGTAGTTCTTGATCTCGTTGTCCGTCCTCCCCGGCATCTTCGCCGCGATCACGGACCACCTGATACAAATTTCATGGAAATTTAGCCTCCTGGACGACCGATCCCAAATGTTCCACAATCAATTACGAACAAGAAATCTAGAATGCAGTACCTGTTGCCGAGTGATTTCTGGAGCGAGATGATGGTCTCCTCCTCGCGCTTGGAGATGGGCTCCTTCTTAAGGTCCGGCCGGAGGTAGTTCATCCACCGTAACCGGCAACTCTTGCCGCTCCGCCGCAGCCCGGCGAGCTGCGCCACGGAGCTCCAGGTGGACACGCCATGCCTGGTGATCCGGGTGTACAGCCGCTCGTCCTCCTCCGGCGACCACAGCCCCTTCCTCTCCTTATGCGCCTCCACTTCGCCGCCCACGTCGGCCTGGCTCGCCGGCTTCTCCACCATCCTTCCTTAGCTTTTTTGAGTAGACTCGCTGGCTACTCCTGCGTCGATGGAAAGTTCAGCTAGCTAGTGTACTAATCGCAGCTGGTGCTTAATTATGTGGTGATTGGATCTGCACTACATTTATAGGATGGGTATATGCTATTGGACCTTTCCCTACCAAATATGGTGATCCATCTGTACACAATAATCAATTGTCCTATTTGCAATTGCGTTGCGTTAGTCTTATTCTAACCTATTTTTGTATCTTAGGGTGGAGGCATCCATCCTAAAAGTTACCATGCCACGAGCATGCATGTGCTTATAGTGTACTATATGTGTATCTCCATCATGATTCATGCATGTGCAAGCCAGTAATATCATGCACTAAAAGCATGTTAATTTGTGTCGCTGGAAAGTTTGTAATTAACCTTCGAAACTAAAGCACCCTCGAACAATGACTAGCTTCCTACCCGGCCACCAAAAGGAAATATATATAACGTAACCAATGGATGATCATAGTCACAAACCAATCTAGCATTAATAATTAAGTGAGCATATGAATCCATGCAGAGGTAGGTAGTAACTTTTTGTCAGCTACTCCTTTTGATGGTGTGCTGAGTGCTGACCAGTTTTTGTGGTTACTGTGCACTGGACACCATTGCCTATGTTAGACAGTAACCAACTATGCCATCGTAGTATTCCCTTGAGGAAGAGACAAATATTAGGCATACAGCCAATGAGAGACAATTGCTTCGGCACAATCAAATTAAGGATGGGCCAGGCCATGCATGCATAAAGGTCATCAAGTCACCATCCTGCTAAATTTGTAGTGTACTAAATTAAAGAGCAAAGATTTTGGTCAAGTCATGCCGTAACCACTTTCCACAGGAGTATGTAATTAAACACAAGTGAATTAATTTACACGTGCTGCTTCAATCGTTATATGTTTGTGGTTGAAAAGCTTAAGTTGGAGAGTGATCGATGGTTAATTTGAGCTATCTACCTTTCGATTTGAGTGAAGCGAAGACAGAGATTTATTGATCGATCATAAAGAAAAACCCCTGATTAGATGTTCATTGAGGCTTTCCTGGGGTCGTCGATCCCTGCACCCAACTCCAAAGGTTGAGATTAATTCATGAGCGAGTGTTCCCTCCTTGTTACCTCTCCAATTTCACAGAAAATTTCAGCAAAAACACATTGACCTCCTTGACAACATTTTCTATGAACATAGAGCTAACTAGGAGTATAACAATTAAGTTGACTTACTTTGGGCTTTAGGGAACTTTAAATATGATAATAGAACTGACTATACACTATGTGGTTTGTATTCCTTGCGTCCTAGCTATTGATGTTCTATTGCAACAAAAGCAATGACTCGTATCGAGGAAAACACAACATTTTAGACATTGTTTCACCCAACTTCTCAAACTCCAATTTATATCTTGCTGGATATATGGAAGCATACGCATCGATCAGATCATAGTTTTATTTGCTATATGAAAATTATTGGTCAAAACTGTATTTCCATGACCTTGTCCATGTCTAAAACAAAGCTTGAACTGGTTAGAGTATTGAATTGCTTACCCTCACAAAAAAAGAAAAAAGAATTGCTTCGAGCTAGTAGCTATTTTTTTATGCTCTACCTCCAATAACTAGCAAGATATTTGGAGAGCATCATTAACGGAGTCTGAATTATGCATGTGGTGAGAGCGAGTGCATGTAGGACAAACTTGTGGCGGCCATCTGTCTGTATGTGGACTAATCTGAATTAACCAAGGCTGGACCATTCCATTGTTTAAATTGCATGCACGAGAAGAATCATTAATCTACTTTATCTTCCATGGAGAAGAGGCCATATACTACAGCTTAGCTACCTGTCCAGAACTAAATGAATGTAAGCACAGATGCAAGTTGCATCTGTCTGCATGCCTTACGTGTGCATGCATGCATCTCGTCTGCCTGGATCTGTCGTTGATTAGTAGTACTCTGACTAATCAACATGAGAGTAACCGTTGTCTGAGCTACGGTTTCGATGTTTGACCAAAAACTAATCCAATATCATTATGTGGGATATATGTGTAATGTGACACAAATTTATACCATTCGGCTCGTATATCTATCCTCCAGATGAACCTCTTTTTTTTGCTGTGATTATCTAGCTATTAACAATATATTTTAAATGGAGATTTAGGGCCAAAACCTGGATTTGGACACCCAAAATATGCCAGATACTAATGTGGAATAATACTGATCATTAAGTTTTGACAAGACAATGTCTATTGGCATGGGCAACATGACAATTAAATAAATATACTCAGGCCGCCAACGCGGCTGCTGTGGCGTGTGGACCGTTTGTCTCATGCTGCTGCCTTCTGTGCTGTTGCGCTTAGTACAGACATTGCAAAAGTCTGGATGGTTAGGTTTGTTAATCATTATTGTCTGGCCATACTTAGTCCCATGCATGACGATACCGATAATTGAGCATTAATTCTGTATGAGCTAATGATCTAAATACGTCCTAATTATGGCATCAATATGCAGCGAGAGATGCGCCCAAAGATTCCCGGCAATGACCTGTACACCTTTTTCGTCGATCTGAATTAGTACGCTGCATCACTTTTCAGGAAGGTTAATTATTGGACTAATTAAGGAGCAAGTTGGTTTGTGACCCCATATGATAATTTAGTGGAATCTAATGATGCATCTGTAGTAGGTAAACATGGGGTTTAACTTATCTCGCGAGCCATTAGCTGGTCGCAAAACTGCTGTCGGGCAAGAGAATCAAATGACGTAATTAAGGTACGCACAGCATGTCACCATCTCACCTGAGCTGCATGATTAGCGGTTTTGGATGTGGGTACTCTCTCTCTCTCTCTAAGACACCCTATACGAGTTTTACCTTTCTTATAGAAACATCTCCTTTTTCAGCAAAATGAAATATTACATTCTATTGCAGTGGCAGTACTGGTTGGTCCCTGGGGCGATGCATAATAACATTGCCAGTACTTCCTCTGTAACTTAAAAAAAATCGAAAAGAAGGATGATCCCCGGACTCTGCATTTGGGAGATGCATACGGCCATTTTATTGATTATTCTTGAGGACCTTACAAAGTATAACAACAATATGCCTGAATGAGCCATCTTGGCAGCATCTGTCGCTGCTCCTATCCAAATGATGAAGGGATGCAAACTGAGCCACATACTCATACCTCTCACCTAAGCCTAACATCTAAAGCCGGAGGCCCCGACCGAGCCATCTGCCGGGTCCGGGGTTCAAACCGGTCTGACGCACTCACATGTGTCGTCGCCGCCATCTTCCACTGGTCTATCTTCAGAGCAGATTGAGGTGACAACTTTGGCAGGTCCTCCGCCATCGACGCCACCACGACGTCAAACGACGACCTCCACCTACGCGAGCCTTGGCAGGTCCTCCGCCATTGACGCAACTGTAAGATTGGGAAAACCACACGTTGTGGTGCCTTGTATTGATCAATATATAGAGGTTACAAGGCAGAGTTCGTATCGTACAATATATGGACACCTATACAAAGACTACACATATACAACCGTATATCTATACACATAAGACGGTTATATATTCTAACACCCTCCCTCAGTCGTAAACGGGCGTCGACGAATGTTAAGACTGTCCCGAAAATCCAAGAAGAGAGGGGATGGCAATCCTTTGGTGAAAATGTCCGCAAATTGAGAAGAACTCGGAACGTGAAGAACCCGGACCTCGCCTGTGGTGACACGGTCGCGCACAAAGTGCAAATCGATCTCCACATGCTTGGTGCGCTGATGATGAACGGGATTCTGTGTCATGTAAACAGAGCTCACATTATCACAAAACACCACAGTGGCACTAGTCACTGGTCGATGAAGTTCCTGAAGAAGTTGCCGTAACCAACATGTTTCAGCCACGACATTTGCAACTGTCATGTATTCGGCCTCGGTGCTAGACCGAGAGACCGTGTGCTGCCGCTTAGCAGACCACGACACCAGGTTATTGCCAAGGAAGACACAATAACCTGAGGTAGACCGGCGAGTGTCAGGGCAACCTGCCCAATCAGCGTCAGAGTAGGCCAGCAATTTGTTGGAGCTGTGTCGAAACAAAGTGAGGCCATGGCCGGTGGTGCCGCGGATATAGCGAAGCACACGCTTCACAAGTAGCAAATGATTAGTCCGAGGATCATGCATATGAAGACAAATCTGCTGCACTGCATAAGAGATGTCCGGCCGAGTGAACGTGGGGTACTGAAGACCGCCTGCAATACTACGATACTCAGTGGGATCTGCAACAGGATCACTAGACTTGGCTGAAAGTTTGGAGGTAGTATCAACTGGAGTAGAGATGGGTTTGCACTGCAACATGCCAGCTCTGTCAAGAAGATCCATTGCATACTTCTCCTGTGAGAGGAACAGACTATCCTTGCTGCGTGTGACAGAGATGCCAAGAAAATAATGAAGATCGCCCATATCCGTCATACTGAATTCGGTACGAAGAGTGGCAATCAAACTGTGCAACAATGTCGAGGATGATGCAGTCAGGATAATGTCATCCACATAGAGCAAGAGATAGGCCATGTCAGCACCATGCCGATAAACGAACAGCGAGCTGTCAGACTTGGAGCCAATGAAACCAGCCGATGCAATGAACGAAGCAAACCGCTGAAACCATGCACGAGGCGCCTATTTCAAACCGTAGAGTGATTTGTGGAGACGACAAACCTTGTCAGGGAAACGAGGATCAGTGAACCCAGAAGGCCGACGAGCATAAACAGTCTCGATGAGAGTTCCATTGAGGAATGCATTCTTGACATCAAGTTGGTGGATGGACCAGTCACTGGAGAGAGCAAGAGAGAGCACCGTACGAATAGTGGCTGGCTTGATGACCGGGCTGAAAGTTTCATCAAAATCGATACCTTCGCGCTGAGTGAATCCACGAAGCACCCAACGAGCCTTGTAGCGATCCAAAGAACCATCAGACTTCATCTTGTGACGGTAGATCCACTTACCAGTAACAATGTTAGCATTGCGAGGTGGATCAACGAGGTCCCAAGTGTTGTTGGAGAGAAGAGCACCATACTCCTCAACCATAGCGGAATGCCAATTTGGATCCTTGAGAGCACCACGATAAGTCTTTGGTATGGGAGATAAACCCTCAACATGAAGATCAAATATCTTTGTAGGCTGCACAATGCCCTGTTTAGCACGAGTGGCCATGGCATGAGATGGAGGCGGTGGAGGGGCCCGCGTCCGGCGGGTCCGGGGTGGATCCACAGCTACAGGAGATGGCGACGGCGTTGCTGGTGGTGACGCGGCTGTAGTAGGAGAAGGACTCCCAGCAGGGTCGCCATCGGAGCTCCCAGCAGGGCTCTCGGCAGTGGCCCGGGACCCAGGCGACCGAGGCGAGGTCGGTGGCGGCGACCGAGGCGAAGTCGGTGGTGGCGACCGTGGTGAGGACCGTGGCGGCGGCGACGGCGACCGTGGCGGCGACGGTGGAGTCGCATCCGGGGTCACCGTGCCTGGCACGGTGAATGGCATCGACGAAACCGGCTGCTCAGCTCCCTGCAAAAAATCATAAGTGTGCAAGGAAGGAGTAGGAGTTGACGAAGATGTAGAGGAGGCGAAGGGAAAGGTGGACTCATCGAACACTACATGACGAGAGATGATGATCTTTTGGGTGGAACGATCAAGGCAACGATAGCCATGATGTCGTGATGGGTACCCTAGAAACACGCATGGCACGGAGCGAGGCGCAAGTTTGTGCGGAGCGACGACTGTGGTGTTGGGGTAACATAGACATCCAAAAACCCGAAGACCAGCATATGCAGGATCTACGTCAAGTAAGGCACGAAAGGGAATACGATCCGAGATTGCCTTGGAAGGCAGCCGATTATGCAACATAACGGCGGTGTGAAGAGCTTCAACCCAAAAGCGAGGTGGCATACTAGCTTGGATAAGGAGTGTACGAGTAATGTCATTAAGAGTACGAATAATGCGTTCGGCTTTACCATTCTGTTGCGAAGTGTATGGACATGAAAAGCGGAGTGCAATTCCATGGTGCTGGGCAAAGGAATGGAGGAGAGAATTATCAAAATCACGACCATTATCACACTGAATAGCCTGCAAGCGTGCACTAAACTGGGTGAGCGCTAAAGCATGAAGGGACGACAAGTGCGAGAAAGCTTCTGACTTAGACCGTAGAGGATAAACCCATGCATACTGAGTAAAATCATCAAGACAAACGAGATAATACTTAAAGCCAGAAATACTCTCAACAGGAGATGTCCACAAATCACAGTGAATTATCTGAAAAGGAGTAGTGGTTACACGATTGGTAGAAGAAAAAGGAAGACGAATATGACGACCTAACTGACAAGCATGACACAAACTACTTTTATTCTTTTCCCTAGGGATGATCGAAGAACGAGCTAATGACTCCATAACGGGCCGCCCAGGGTGCCCAAGCCGACGGTGCCAGAGTGCTGCATCGGCGACGAGGAAGGCGTGTGGCTGACTGGTAGTGGAAGGATGGATGGAGTAAAGAGCTCCGAAGCTATTGCATCTGAGAATCTCGGTCCTGGTTAGAAGATCCTTCACAGAAAAACCGAGGGGGTCAAATTCGACGGATACACGATTATCAATGGTGAATTGACGAACAGACAAAAGGTTTTTAACTATGTTAGGAACTACTAAGACATTACGAAGGTAAAGAGGACGAGAGGTGGTGGAAATAGGAAGACGTGCATGCCCGGTACCGGTGATCGGAAGGGTGGAACCGTTACCGACAACGACAGCACGCCGAGAGGAGGAGGGGGGACACGGAGTTGAGCATACCGGGATCGGACGCGAAGTGGGAGGAGGCGCCGGTGTCCATCACCCACTCCCTGGTGGGTGCTTGCAGCCCCATGGTCTGGAACTGATGCATGAGCGCGGCCTGGTCCCATGAAGCGGTTGTTGATGCCGGTGATGATGGAGCCGGACCGGGGAGTCCGTAGGAGGACTGTCCAGGGGTGTAGCCGTAACCGTAGGGGGCAATGCCGTACGGGTTCTGGGCGTAGAACGCATGCGGCGACGGGGTGTGCCGGGGCGCGTAGCCTGGAGCGTAGGCGGGCGGCGCACGGCCGAGCAGGCCCCCCTGGCCATAGGGCCACATCTGGATGGCACCGTTCCAGGGGTGCTGTGGTGAAGGCCAGGAGGGAGTGGCAGCCAACGGGGTCGCGGGCGCCGGGATGATCTCCTTGGCGACGCCAGTGGCAGCCTTCTTCTTCTTCTTTCCTTTTCCAGAGGCCTTGCCCGGGTTGCCGGTGTTGCCAGGGTTGCCGGCGGTGTTGGTGAAGAGGGCCGTGTCGGAGTTGCGGGCGCGGCGATTTTTGCGCTTCATGTCCTGGAGCGCGAGCAACGAGCGGCACTGCGCGAAGGTCATGCCCGGCATGAGGGAGATGAGATCAGCGGCGGCCTCGTATTGCTCGGAGAGGCCGTTGAGGCAGTGGACCACCATCTCAGCATCATCAACGGGGGCGCCAAGATCCGCAAGCCCATCGGAGAGGGATTTGACCTTCTGAAGATAGTCGGCCATGGTCATCTCTCCCATCTTGAGATCGCCGAGCTCGGCCGTGAGGTGGAGCTGACGATTGATCTTGTGGTCGCTGAAGAGACCGTTGATGCTGTTCCAGAGATCGACGGCGAGGGGATCGTCACCGGGCGTCATGACGGCGTCGAGGATGCTGAGCGAGACAGACCCATAGAGCCAAGAGACGACGGTGGCGTCGAGGAGAGACCACTCCGGGTTCGGCGCGTCGGGGGCGTCAAAGTCGAGATGATCCAGGAGGGCGTACTTGCGGCAAGCGGCGCGGAAGAAGGTGCGCCACTGACGGTGAACGCCGGTGTCAAGCGCGAGCTCGACGAGAACGTGTCCCTTGATGGAGTGCAGGCCGACGGCCTGGGCGTGCAGCGAGGTCAAGGAAAAAGACCCCGTGCTCGTCCCAGATCCATCGGGGGCGGTCGCGAGAGGTAGCTTGGCCTTGGCGGCTTCGGCGGCCTCGACGTCCTGGCGCTCCTTGGCCGCGGCCAGCGCCTGGTTCGTGGCGTTCGTGTCAGGTTGCGACATGGAGGCGGCGATCGGGGCGCGGCGGCGAGAGGGGTGGTGGCTTCGGTGGCAGCGGAAAGAGGAGGAGGGCGGCACAGGCTAGGGTTAGGGTTTTAGGCTCTATACCATGTAAGATTGGGAAAACCACACGTTGTGGTGCCTTGTATTGATCAATATATAGAGGTTACAAGGCAGAGTTCGTATCGTACAATATACGGACACCTATACAAAGACTACACATATACAACCGTATATCTATACACATAATACGGTTATATATTCTAACAGCAACCACGACGCCACCCAACGACCTCCACCTAAGCGACTCCATCTCCAAGCAACTGGCATAAATCCATGCTAGGAAAGGGCCGCATCACCGCTGTCGTCCACCACCCACAAGCGCCACCCAACCCCAAGGTTCCCAAAGCGGCACCTTCAAGAAGGGAATGACGCCGTGAGCGCCGCCGTCGCCCAACAGAGTTAGGGCTTTTCGCCCAGGAAACCTAGGGGAAGATGAAGTGAGGAGATTAGTCCATACTGACGCCTCCAAGGAGGGAAACGGCGCCCTCAGGCGTCGCCGTCGGTGCGGCCGTTCATGGTCGGCCAGTGATTTCGTCCGAACTAGATCTCCGCCACCAGCAGCACCTCCTGTACAGAATCCGCGACCAAGAGGAAGCGCGGCCCAACCAGGCTGGTCTGCACGCTGAATAGGGGAGGAAGGGACGTGCCAGATCGCGCACACCGGCCGCCGCAGAAGCCGCGGCCGGCCACCAACGACCACTGGATCCGGCCGCCCGCGCGGCCGGGACACCGGATCCATGACACGCACGGCTGTTAGCCGGCCATGCCTTGCCAATGGAGCCGCCGCTCCAGACCTGGGGTTTCCCACACATGAGCAGGGCAACCGAGGCCCCGCCGCCACCATCTTTGGCGCCCCGGGCTTGCCTGACGGCTGCCTCAGGCGGCGGCGAGGGAGGGAGGAGGGGAGGGGGTGAGGAGGAGGGGAGGCTAGGGTTGGGAGGAGGAGGAGGCCAGGGTTTGAAGCGAAACTAGCTAGGAGCAGATATGTTGTGCCAAATTTAATGTAAGACGTTTTTACAGTTCAATATTAAGCTAAGTGGTTCTTAGGTTTTGTTTAAAAAAAAGTGGTTCTTAGGTTTGTTCTCGGGCTGCCCTCGTCTCTGTTCGCGCTCCATGTTATCACCGCCTCCGGCTAGCTGGTGATTCCTGGTGGCTACCGTTTGCTACCACAGGAGCAGCCGTCGCAACATTTGGCTCAAAAACAAATTATGGGTGTGTTAGGCTCGTCTTTAAGCTTGTTTGAAAAGGAGGTTAAATCCCCTGCCTTAATTAATTATCAGTAAAATTGACATGGTAAAACCAAACCACGATCTTACATGCATACTAGAACATATATGTAATTCTAAATATAACATCAATGTCTCTGATTAATTTATCTTTTGCCGACTCAAAGTAGATATAACACACAAATTTAGGGACCGACTATATGTAAGTCGTCTGAAAAATAATTTTGGGTAAGGCGGTTTTCTGGGTTGTTAGATTAAGATCCAGCAACTGTCTTTCTTTCTTTCTTCTTTCTTCTCCACCCAAATTACAAATTCAGTCAATTTACATGTAACTATTGTGACAAACTAACATGGACTCATTCATGCATGCGTACGCGCGTGGTTGGAGCAATTTAACATGTCCACGATCTGAATGTATTTAAGTCCCACATGGTACACTGGTACGTGCATGGTAATACGGTAGAGCGCGGGTATCCATCATACCAGTGATCGAACGATGCGGTTTTATATGCGAGCTCTCGCAGTCGACGACCACTAGACAGACCGACCCTTAGCTAGCTTGCTCCTTGTACACATTTTTCCGGGCCGGTCGGCTTCGCTCATCATGCATGCATGGCTGTCGACGCCGCCATCCTCTTGTCTGGATCTTCAGCTATTATGTACTTAAATACGTAGTGGTTGTTTTTCTCCACATGTATTGGCCGGTCCACGACTAGTCTTGGTGTACGGGGTATTTTTGTACCAGGCAAAGTGACGTACTCTATTAGAGTTTATGAGAACGAAACTGCTGCATGTTTACACGTCCGATCCATGTACCATTTGAGATCCAAAATGGTGTGCTGGACTTCAGTTCCATCCCATGTATTTGCATGTGCACTCGTATATATAGAAGTTCAGCAACATGTTTTGCCATGAAAAAAGAAGTACCCCTGGTAATAAATTCCTTCGAGAAGTGTGGCTATTTGATACTATCCTACAACACAGCAACCATGCATGGAAAGTGAAAGAAGTCCCTGGCCAGCTGCTCGTTGTAAAACAAAACTATCGATCCGCATCAAATGTGGACATTTGTGTCCCATAAAACAAGTGGATGCGTGTAGGGATTAATCACCGCCTATATGACATTTGTGTCCCTTAAAACAAGTGGATGCATATGAAAGGAATATGGCCAAGGCCAAGTCGGTATGCATGCATGGTTTGTGTGGGTGCCATTTCATTGTTTAGACAATCAGCACTAATGATTCCTCGCCGGGGATTAGTTAGTTAGTTTAAGACGTCCGCATATGCCTGTGCATGCAGGCCGCCGGAATATATATATATGAATTACTGGAAAAAGTTGTCTTTTGTGCAATTGCATCAGTCATCTTTGTCAGTGTGCAAATTAAGCTGCTGGAATATATAGTGGAATATGTAGTAGTACTACTAGTTTTATTATATGTGCATGTGTTTAGGGTCGTCATGTTACCTAACCAATCGTGAGACAAAACATTTTTGCACCTACCCATGCATATGTAGATCTGTCATCGACATGTACATATGTATATTATTAATCTCACATGTAGCCAACTGAAGTGTGCCATATATGTTATGTATATGCATGCGAAAGAGTAGAGGGGAAAGACATATAAAGCAGAACACACACACTAATTGAACTCCTTCCTCACAACATACTCCATGACAAGCGGCATAATCAGATAATCTCATACCATTATAATGGACGCAGCTAGAGATGCCAACGGTTGTTGAGCGCCAAAGCTTTTGCGATGGCAACAGCTAGCCACTGTGGCGTGTAGGTTCACCCGGTCTGATCCGTCTCCATGCATCCCATGGATGAATTGCATCTACTACTGTATATGCAGTGGTGTATCCAGAAATAAAATGAAGGGTGTGCACATTTAAAAAAAAGTTAAGATCTATTTTAACTGGGTTAGACGGGCCTTGCAAATCAGCTAATCATTACATGGTAAAAAAATACCAAAAATTTGGGTGTGCCATGGCACACCCGGCACACCCGCTAAATACACCACTGTGTATATATACATGGATTACCAATTATTATAATATTGTACTCTCTCTGTCCTGAATTGTTATAAAAATGGATAAAAATAGATGTATCTAAAATTAAAAATACGTCTATATACATCCATTTCTGCGACAAGTAGTTAATAAGACCCATATAATTTAATATATCAACCAGATGCTGAAGTTGCCCCATGGATCGAGCTACCTAATGAATAACCTATCGAAGTGCAGACACTCTCGGCAAGAAGTCATCCATGAACTACCACCTTCACAAGAGGACGGCAGAGCTGTCCTTAGGTAGAGCACTGTGTGGCAGCATGATCACACGGGCCATATCAAATGGGGGGCGCGCGGTCGCAGGGAATTAAACCCGCGACTGCCTATTGATGCGCGCTGGCTGCTAGCCTGACATAAGAGCTCGCGCTATATATATGCAGCACAACATTAAAGAACTACAGGCAATATCTTACTCGCCACTTTTTTAAAATATCACGAACTATTTTCCAAAATTTGAGCAATTTTTGGAACTTTCAAAAAAAATTAAAATGTTCTGAACATTTCCTGAATTCATGAACAAACTTTGAAATTTCCGATTTTTTTTCAAAAACACCTTTTGAATTTGTCATTTTTTTTCAAAACAGGAACAATGTTTTCATAGAAACATCTATTGAAAGCACAAACTTTTTTGATCTTTGTGAACATATTTTGAAACAAAGAACAATTTTGAAAATGCCAAACAAATTTGGACACATTTTTTCGAATATGTGAACAAAATTTGAAAACTGGAAAACTTTTTGAAAACTTTGAACATGTTTTTAGAAATGAGAACAAATTATGAAACTTCGAACATTTTTTGAAAAATCTGAATATTTTTTGGAAATGCAAACAAATTTCGAATATTTTGAAGTTTTTTTTTTTAATTTTGGAAATAAAAGGAGGAGAACATACCTATGTAATTATTGATGTAATTTTAACAATGTTCACACCTTAAAAAATACATATGTAATTTAATTTTTTTTTGTGTCATTTAGATAAATATTTTCCAGAATTATTTATGTCACATTAAATAGAATTTCGTTAAAAGGGGAAAAATAAACATAAAATTAGAAAGGTTATACATTAAAATAAATAATAAAACAGAGAAACTAGGATAGAACGAAAAGAAAGCTAGAAAACAAAAACCATCAAACAAAACTGGATTCCCAAAAGACCCGATCGACAAAAATACAATCTCGGAAAAACCTGCCAACCCACCTCGGCTCACTATAGGCAATTCCTAGGAGAAGCAGAATATAAAATTTAGAGGGACCTCTTAGTTGTTGCTCGCTGCGATATTCTGTTGCCATGTGCACACTGAGTCACCCTAACTGGGCCGACCCATGTTGCGAGCGCTCATGCTGTTCTACTTTTGGTTTTCTAGAAAATACATGATATTAATTATATATACATATATATATATATATGTATAACAATTTTTTAAAATATTATTTAGAAAAAGTGAACTTTTAAAAATATATATATTGAGAATATTGTTTGAAAAACGAGTAGGAATCGCCACATTTTGGCATCAAATGCGTAGCCATAGGCTTTTAAATTTTCCGCATGTGCCATAGCGGACAAGCCACACAAAAAACGCTCAACAAAATTTCAGGATGACCCAAAATAGAAACATAAATATAAGGACACCCCTAGGAAAAAAATCAAGGATGTAATGGCGACTTCTCCAATACATGTGATACATTAAGTTCACCAGGCAAAATTTTGTGGGTCTTCTCCAATAGACTACCTAAATCATCTATATTGCTCCTGCGCTCCAACAAATCTTCATGCATCATCACATAATGATTCAAATATTTATGATCATGCTTCATACTATTCCACACATAATATTTGAAACGCAAATTCAAACTTTGAGCGTAAAATAGATAGATCTAAACAACATTGACATAACAAGTACCTAACAACTAACATTGATAGGTCTAAATGACACTAACAACTCGATGATAATCATTGTTTTCGGAGAAGGACGAGGAGGAAATCTCCACTTAAACCATACGTTTGACAATCTAGGCCCCTACCATATAGAAAGGCCTCCTCAATACCCCCCCGCCCCCACTTGCAATGGGTTATATACAACTTGGTGGGGCCAAAGTTCTCAATTTCTTCAAAACTAGCAACTAAATCGACTCCAATTAACCCATCAGTCACAACAGATCTAGATTTGGATCTATTTTCTCTAGCGGACCCAACTTACAGAAAACCTTTCTAGACATTCCTAGAAAGGAGGCCGGTTGCGAAAGCTACCACTTCTGCGGCGGGTTTGTTTGAAAGCCCGTCTTAGAAAGGTCAAGACTGGTTCAAGTTGGCTGGTCGGTCGGTATCCACATTTATTTTATTTTGTTGTGTTGGTTAGTTGAGTCGGACAAAGCGGTGTTTTGGTGCGATCAGATGGCTACATGTGTTGGAATCGATCAATATCGGATGGATGGCGAGATGGCTAATCTTGGACACAGATTAGTCGTCTGACGCTTACCATGCACCTTAAAATAAAGGAAATGTTGTGCTGGACTTCAGTTCCATCCCATATTTGACGCTCTTAGATTTGGCACAATCATTCATTCATGATTCAGGTTCAGGTTCTGACTGTCAAGTGTTGTTGTGAAGTTGCTTATCTCTATGTACATGTTCACAACATGCACGATGCCCATGTTCTGTTTTGGATCGACGTGCTGGTGATAATAGCAGGTGTAATTCTATCTGTGTATGTGCAAGTGCTAGTGATCTATGGAGTTCTCTCTGACATTTCTTTTTCTAATTTTGTTACATCCTTTTTTCAGGTTATGTAACCTAACCTCAAGAAAATCTAGAGCTGATTCTTTGAGGTTATGTGATGAAGATGCCTGTCACCCCCAAAAGTTGTAGGCCTAGAAGCTGCCTATAAGATGGCCACAGTTGAGGTGTAAATATCATATTTCAGCCGGTGTGTGTTGATCATCCCTTCCGGCTAGGAGCTACAAGTCCCTGAAGAGCGCTTTCCTGGTGGCCGGCAGCTGCCATTTAGTTGCTACGAGTCCCTGAAGTTGGTTGTTTGTTATAATGGTTGATCCTACATTTGTGACATTTTTTTGTTTTTGTAGATGATTGTTCCTTGCTGGTCTTGTCTACCCAAGCTCTAGTTGTGCACAATAGTTGTAAGAGATGGGAGCTGGTACGTGGTGGAGTTGTTGTAAAGACATATGTTGTTCCCCGTCCATGTGAAATAAGAAATAATAATGCCATAGTGCAGGCGATTCTTCGCCATGTCTTATGCTGCCAAAATTTCTAGTGAAAACTCTGCAAGTTCCATGTACCATTTGAGGTTGTGTTTGATAGCAAGGTATTGCAAAAACCAAAGTATTGAAAACTGTAGTATTTTAGTCCGTGGGTACAAGATGCCACAGTTTTTGACATACCAAAGTATTGTGAATACTACAACCTGTTTGGCTAGTGCTTTATGCAGCAACGTAAAATTAGCTAGCTAGCCGGCTGATAGCTATTACAAGCACGTCTGTTCCTAACTAGTTACAGTCACTCGAGCAAGAGCTAGTTGGGTATATGGTATGGATACTCGTGTGTTGTAGCCGGCAGCGATGGACAAACATCGCAAACAACAGCTACAGCAGCTCAGCTTTGCAGCCGCATGCCTGGATAGCAAGCTCCACCAGCAGTCGAATAGGACTTGCTCGCTCCGTTCCTCACGGCTAGCGTGACCGGGCTGGAGGGGGAAACGACAGGAGGCAGGTATCAGTGCCGGCACGGAGAGTGTGACGTACTGGCGATCAGCTATTAGACAGTGGACTCGCAAAAAAAAAACTATTAGACAGTGCACCATGACAGCACATCAGAGGCAAAGGTTGAGCCAAGGAGTTCACGGACAAGATTCAACCGAACAAGGTCATCGAGCAGAAGTAACATGAGGATGAAGGAGGAGGTGACAGCGGCTTGGAGCAAGGAGGAACATGACGACAAGGCGTTTCTTTCGCCAGCTCAGTTTTAAAAAAAGAGGTCCAGGGTTCTTTTTTAAAAACAGATAAAATACCACAGTTTTGCAAATACTACAGTATTAAGATCATAGTTTTTAGTGGCAACCAAACACCTTATAGTAATTAAAACCATGTTAATCTCAAATACTACAGTATTATCAAAATACTTAGAAAAAAACTGAGCTATCAAACGAGGCCTGACATCCAAAATGGTGTGCTGGACTCCAGTTCCATCCCATGTAACTATTTGCATGTGCACTCGTATATAAGTTCAGCAACATGTTTTGCCTTGAAAAAAGAAGTACTCCTAGTAATAAATTCCTTTAGCAAGAAGCAGTGTAGCAATTTGATACTTAGGGTCAAATCCTACAACAGCAACCATGCATGGAAAGTGAAAGAAGTCCCTGGCCAGCTGCTCGCTGTAAAACAAAACTATCGATCCGCATCAAATGTGGACATTTGTGTCCCTTAAAACAAGTGGATGCGTATAGGGATTAATCACCGCCTTTTGTGTCCCTTAAAACAAGTGGATGCATATGAAACGAGTATGGCCAAGGCCAAGTGGTCGGTATGCGTGCATGGTTTGTGTGGATGCCTTCTCATTGTTTTGACAATCAGCACTAATGATTCCTCACTGAGGATTAATTAGTTAGTTTATTAAGACGTCCGCATATGCTTGTGCATGCAGGCGGCCGGAATATATGAATTACATGAAAATTTTTGTCTTTTGTGCAATTGCATCAGCCATCTTTGTCAGTGTGCAAATTATACTGCTGGAATATGTAGTAGTAGTACTGATTTTATTATATGCGCATGTGTTTAGGGTCGTCATGTTACCTAACCAATCGTGAGACAAAACATTTTTGCACCTACACATGCATATGTACTTCCTCCGTTCCTAAATATAAGTCTTTTTAGACATTTCAAATGGACTGCAATATACGGATGTATGTAGACATATTTTGAGTGTAGATTCACTCATTTTGCTCCATATATAGTCATTTGTTGGAATCTTTAGAAAGACTTATATTTGGAAACGGAGGGAGTAGATCTGTCATCGACATGTACATCCGTATATTATTAATCTCACATGTAGCCAACTGAAGTGTGCCATATATGTAGAAGCATGTGAAAGAGTAGAGGGGAAATGCATATAAAGCAGTACAAACACACACACATACACACACAAAAATAATTTAAACTCCTTCCTCGCAACATACTCCATGGCGAGCGGCATAATCAGATAATCTCATATATATTTATATATTTGATTACCATTATAATGGTCGTAGCTAGAGACACCAACCGTGTTGAGCGCCAAAGCTTTTGCGATGGCAACAGCTAGCCACTGTTTCGTGTAGGTTCACCCGGTCTGATCCATTCATGCATCCCATGGATGCTTTACATATAATTTAATAGTGTAGTTAATAAGAACCATATAATTTAATACTTTCTTCGTATCAAAATATAAAATCTTTTTTGACACTTCAATACAGAGTGAGTACATCAACTAGATGCTAAAGTTGCCCTATGCAAATTCCTTTCTCTTGGTAGGCACAAAGCTTGCAATTCCATACATGGTGGATTGGACCAAGATCGAGCTAGTTAGTGAATAACTCATCGGAGGTGCAGCAAGAGCTGCAGGCGACACTCTCGGCACAAAGTCGGACATGAACTGCCACCTTCTCAAGAGGATGGTAAAATAGTCGTTCAATAGAGCCCAGTGTGGCAGCATGATCACACAGGCCATATCAAATGGGGTGCACGCTGTCGCTGGGAATTGAACCTGTGACTACCTACTGATGTGCGCTGGCTGCTAGCCTGACACAAGAGCTCTCGTGATAGATATGCAGCACAACACTTAAACAACTAATGGCTCCCTGAAAAAGAACTAATGGCAGTGTCTGACTCAACACTTTCTGAAATAATCATGAACAATTTTCCAGAATTTGAGCAATTTCTGAAATTTTGGAACAATTTTTTAAATGTCATTACCATTTCCTAAAATCGAGATCAAAATTTGAAATTCCCGATTTTTATAAAAAACAATAACATTATTTGAAGTTATCTGGTTGAAGTTTCTTCACATAAGCATCGCAGCCCCAAACTTTAAGAAACGACAACTTTGGTTTCTTGCCAAACCACGGTTCATAAGGCGTCGTCTCAACGGATTTTGATGGTGCCCTATTTAACGTGAATGCGGCCGTCTCTAAAGCATAACCCCAGAACGATAGCGGTAAATCAGCAAGAGACATCATAGATCGCACCATATCTAGTAAAGTACGATTACGACGTTCGGACACACCATTTCGTTGTGGTGTTCCGGGTGGCGTGAGTTGCGAAACTATTCCGCATTGTTTCAAATGTAAACCAAACTCGTAACTCAAATATTCTCCTCCACGATCAGATCGTAGGAATTTTATTTTCTTGTTACGATGATTTTCCACTTCACTCTGGAATTCTTTGAACTTTTCAAATGTTCCAGACTTGTGTTTCATTAAGTAGATATATCCATATCTGCTTAAATCATCTGTGAAGGTGAGAAAATAACGATATCCGCCACGAGCTTCAACATTCATCGGACCACATACATCTGTATGTATGATTTCCAACAAATCTGTTGCTCTCTCCATAGTACCGGAGAACGGTGTTTTAGTCATCTTGCCCATGAGGCACGGTTCGCAAGTACCAAGTGATTCATAATCAAGTGATTCCAAAAGTCCATCAGTATGGAGTTTCTTCATGCGCTTTACACCGATATGACCTAAACGGCAGTGCCACAAATAAGTTGCACTATCATTATTAACTCTGCATCTTTTGGCTTCGATATTATGAATATGTGTATCAGTACTATCGGGATTCAACAAAAATAGACCACTCTTCAAGGGTGCATGACCATAAAAGATATTACTCATATAAATAGAAGAACCATTATTCTCTGATTTAAATGAATAACCGTCTCGCACCAAACAAGATCCAGATATAATGTTCATGCTCAATGCTGGCACTAAATAACAATTATTCAGGTCTAAAACTAATCCCGAAGGTAGATGTAGAGGTAGCGTGCCGACCGCGCGCGATCACATCGACTTTGGAACCGTTTCCCACGCGCATCGTCACCTCATCCTTGGCCAGTGCTCGCTTATTCCGTAGTCCCTGTTTTGAGTTGCAAATGTTAGCAACAGAACCAGTATCAAATACCCAGGTGCTACTGTGAGCTCTAGTAAGGTACACATCAATAACATGTATATCACATATACCTTTGTTCACCTTGCCATCCTTCTTATCCGCCAAATACTTGGGGCAGTTCCGCTTC
The DNA here is from genome assembly GCF_018294505.1 of Triticum aestivum. Taxonomy (NCBI): domain Eukaryota; kingdom Viridiplantae; phylum Streptophyta; class Magnoliopsida; order Poales; family Poaceae; genus Triticum; species Triticum aestivum. Next base: position 86,998,514 of record NC_057801.1, on the reverse strand, counting down.
CAGTGTCCAGTCTGCTTGCAGTAGAAGCAACCAGTTTCAGGCTTAGGTCCAGACTTGGGTTTCTTCTCTTGAGCAGCAACTTGCTTGCTGTTCTTCTTGAAGTTCCCCTTCTTCTTCCCTTTGCCCTTTTTCTTTAAACTAGTGGTCTTGTTAACCATCAACACTTGATGCTCCTTCTTGATTTCTACTTCCGCAGCTTTTAGCATTGCGAAGAGCTCGGGAATTGTCTTGTTCATCTCTTGCATATTATAGTTCATCACGAAGCTCTTGTAGCTTGGTGGCAGTGATTGGAGAATTCTGTCAATGACACTATCATCAGGAAGATTAACTCCCAGTTGAATCAAGTGATTATTATACCCAGACATTTTGAGTATGTGTTCATTGACAGAACTATTCTCCTCCATCTTGCAGCTATAGAACTTATTGGAGACTTCATATCTCTCAATCTGGGCATTTGCTTGAAATATTAACTTCAACTCCTGGAACATCTCATATGCTCCATGACGTTCAAAACGTCGTTGAAGACCCGGTTCTAAGCCGTAAAGCATGTCACACTGAACTATCGAGTAGTCATCAGCTTTGCTCTACCAGACATTCTTAACGTCGTTAGTTGCATCAGCAGCAGGCCTGGCACCCAGCGGTGCTTCCAGGACGTAATTCTTCTGTGCAGCAATGAGGATATCCTCAAGTTACGGACCCAGTCCGTGTAATTGCTACCATCATCTTTCAACTTTGCTTTCTCAAGGAACGCATTAAAATTCAACGGAACAACAGCACGAGCCATCTATCTACAACAAACATAGATAAGCAAAATACTATTAGGTACTAAGTTCATGATAAATTTAAGTTCAATTAATCATATTACTTAAGAACTCCCACTTAGACAGACATCTCTCTAGTCATCTAAGTGATCACGTGATCCAAATCAACTAAACCATAACCGGTCATCACGTGAGATGGAGTAGTTTTCAATGGTGAACATCACTATGTTGATCATATCTACTATATGATTCACGCTCGACCTTTCGGTCTCCGTGTTCCGAGGCCATATCTGCATATGCTAGGCTCGTCAAGTTTAACCTGAGTATTCTGCGTGTGCAAAACTAGCTTGCACCCGTTGTGAGATGGACGTAGAGCTTATCACACCCGATCATCACGTGGTGTCTGGGCACGACGAACTTTGGCAACGGTGCATACTCAGGGAGAACACTTCTTGATAATTTTAGTGAGAGATCATCTTAAAATGCTACCGTCAATCAAAGCAAGATAAGATGCATAAAGGATTAACACCACATGCAATCAATATAAGTGATATGATATGGTCATCATCATCTTGTGCTTGTGATCTCCATCTCCGAAGCACCGTCATGATCACCATCGTCACCGGTGCGACACATTGATCTTCATCGTAGCATCGTTGTCGTTTACGCCATCTATTGCTTCTACGACTATCACTACCGCTTAGTGATAAAGTAAAGCAATTACAACGCGTTTGCATTTCATACAATAAAGCGACAACCATATGGCTCCTGCCAGTTGCCGATAACTTCGGTTACAAAACATGATCATCTCATACAATAAAATATAGCATCACGTCTTGACCATATCACATCACAACATGCCCTGCAAAAACAAGTTAGACATCCTCTACTTTGTTGTTGCAAATTTTACGTGGCTGCTACGGGCTTAGCAAGAACCGTTCTTACCTACGCATCAAAACCACAACGATAGTTCGTCAAGTTAGTGATGTTTTAACCTTAGCAAGGACCGGGCGTAGCCACACTCGATTCAGTTAAAGTGCGAGAGACAGACACCTGCCAGCCACCTTTAAGCACGAGTGCTCGTAACGGTGAAACCAGTCTCACGTAAGCGTACGCGTAATGTCGGTCTGGGCCGCTTCATCTCACAATACCGCCGAACCAAAGTATGACATGCTGGTAAGCAGTATGACTTGTATCGCCCACAACTCACTTGTGTTCTACTCGTGCATATGATATCTACGCATAAAACCAGGCTCTGATACCATTGAAGGGGGACGTAGTAATTTCAAAAAAATTCCTACGTACACGCAAGATCATGGTGATGACATAGCAATGAGAGGGTAGAGTGTTGTCCACGTACCCTCGTAGACCGTAAGCGGAAGCGTTATGACAACGCGGTTGATGTAGTCGTACGTCTTCACGATCCGACCGATCCAAGCACCGAACGTATGGCACCTCCGAGTTCAGCACACGTTCAGCTCGATGATGATCCCCGGGCTCCGATCCAGCAAAGCTTCGGGGATGAGTTCCGTCAGCACGACGGCGTGGTGCCGATGATGATGTTCTACCGGCACAGGGCTTCGCCTAAACTCCGCGACGATATGACCGAGGTGGAATATGGTGGAGGGGGCACCGCACACGGCTAAGGAACGATCCGTAGATCAACTTGTGTGTTCTGGGGTGCCCCCTGCCCCCGTATATAAAGGAGCAAGGGGGGAGGCCGGCCGGCCCTTGTGGGCGCGCCAAGGAGGAGGAGTCCTCCTCCTAGTAGGAGTAGGACCCCCCCTTTCCTACTCCTACTAGGAGGGGAAAGGAAGGGGGAGAGGGGGAAGGAAAGAGGGGGGGCGCCCCCCCTCCTAGTCCAATTCGGACCAGAGGGAGAGGGGGCGCGCGGCCCACCCTGGCCGCCCCTCTCTCTTTCCACCAAGGCCCATGTGGCCCATTATCTCTCCCCGGGGGGTTCCGATAACCCTCCGACACTCCGGTTTTCTCCGAAAACGTCCGAAACACTTTCGGTGTCCGAATATAGTCGTCCAATATATCAATCTTTATGTCTCGACCATTTCGAGACTCCTCGTCATGTCCGTGATCACATCCGGGACTCCGAACAAACTTCGGTACATCAAAACTTATAAACTCATAATAAAACTGTCATCGTAACGTTAAGCGTGCGGACCCTACGGGTTCGAGAACTATGTAGACATGACCTAGAACTATTCTCGGTCAATAACCAATAGCGGAACCTGGATGCCCATATTGGTTCCTACATATTCTATGAAGATCTTTATCGGTCAAACCGCATAACAACATACGTTGTTCCCTTTGTCATCGGTATGTTACTTGCCCGAGATTCGATCGTCGGTATCCAATACCTAGTTCAATCTCGTTACCAGCAAGTCTCTTTACTCGTTACGTAATGCATCATTCTGTAACTAACTCATTAGCTACATTGCTTGCAAGGCTTATAGTGATGTGCATTACCGAGAGGGCCCAGAGATACCTCTCCGATAATCGGAGTGACAAAACCTAATCTCGAAATACGCAACCCAACATGTACCTTCGGAGACACCTGTAGTACTCCTTTATAATCACCCAGTTACGTTGTGACGTTTGGTAGTACCCAAAGTGTTCCTCCGGTAAACGGGAGTTGCATAATCTCATAGTTACAGGAACATGTATAAGTCATGAAGAAAGCAATAGCAATATACTAAACGATCAAGTGCTAGGCTAACGGAATGGGTCATGTCAATCACATCATTCTCCTAATGATGTGATCTCGTTAATCAAATGACAACACATGTCTATGGTCAGGAAACATAACCATCTTTGATTAATGAGCTAGTCAAGTAGAGGCATACTAGTGACTATATGTTTGTTTATGTATTCACACATGTATCATGTTTCCGGTTAATACAATTCTAGCATGAATAATAAACATTTATCATGATATGAGAAAATAAATAATAACTTTATTATTGCCTCTAGGGCATATTTCCTTCACGACGTTCCTAGCAGGACAACTTGTCCTTAATGTCGATGCTTCATTCAGAGAGGGCGATTATGCTGGGTCTTGAGGTGCTGTCATCCATGATCACCGAGGATCTTTCATGTCGGCGTCCACGGCGTGATTAGAACATGTAGCTGATGTGTTCACGGCAGAAGCGGCAGCTCTGCTTGAAGGACTGAAGCTAGCAAGAGATACGGGATGCAATAACTTGGTGGTGAGATCGGATAATATCACGGTGGTGAATGCACTTAGATTCAATGAAGGTTATTCTATGGTGGCAGCGCCGCTTCTTGATGAATGTCGTAGTTATCTAGTAGATTTGGGGAGGTTTACTATTGAGCATTGTATTAGAGAGTCAAATTATGTAGCTCATGAGCTGGCTAGACGGGGACGTGGTAATAATCCATCTCGGTTGATTGATGCCCCTCCTGATTTCATTTTGAGTCTGCTGGCAGACGATATATCCGTCTTTTGATTAATAATAAAGTAAGCTTTTCCGTAAAAAAAGTTCGGACTTGAGGTTGTAGTGTGGGCTAGAATACGCAGAGTCGGACACAGTGTACCCTTGATCTCTTAGCCATGGCCCTGGGGAGTTGGCTAGTTCGCCGAACCTCGTTAACAAACCTAGGTGTCATAATTGTACATTGATTGTTTGTTCCTTGGTGGATCAACTGCATTTCTCAAATTAATTGCATGTTTCTTCTTGGATCAACCTCGTTGTACCCTAGCTTGTTCCTTTTTCCTTGTTCCTTGTACTTTTTTCTTTGTTTCATTTCATTCTTCTTTGATTCGATTCAATTTCGTTTCAATCCAATCCACCGGTCGGTCGTTTTGTTCCGTTTCAAGGCCAAACGTACCCCAGCCCTCACAATATTTTGTTCTTCACAAACTGGTTCAATGTTGGGGGGGGGGGACCTGCCCCCCGAGCCTACATAGCTCCGCCACTACCTTGCATGACGCTCTTCTCCCGGAACGTGCTGGCGGCTCCACTTTGGGTTTTAATCCCCAATGTTCAGTTGGGCCATACTTTCAAACAAACAGCAGTCTCTTAGTCAAATTATAGTTAAATTAAAAATCCCTCAAAAATCGCTATAGGCAAAAAACATAAGTATTTCTAGAAAATTTTAATTTCTTGTGAAATTTGGGAAAATTCTGGGATGTGATAATCGTCAGTTTTGTTGATGTGGGTCATGTTAAAGATGTGCTAGTTTTGGCAGGTTTTCTTATTATCCAGTCAAATCTTCTTCCGCTTGTGTGGTAACTTGTCTTAATATATGTGCAGAAATAATCAACCTAATTTTTGGAGTTTGAGTTGATATGGAAGTGCAATATAATGTTTATGCTACTCCTCTGTTTCATAATTCTTGATGTAGTTTTATTTTAAATTATGACAAGAATTGTGGAACGGAGGGAGTATAATTTTTGCCGAGCTAAAACCACTAACAGTGGGAGAAAAACTATTCGGGGAACGGAGAATGTAGTGTAGAGACCGAGCTCCTCCACCCTAGTAGGGTTCTAGCTTCGTCTTCCTAAAGTCGGGCACGCGTCTTTTATCTAAAGAAGTGCCAAAAAAATTTACCTTGAGAATTGAGATGAGTATTGCATTGTCCTTTTGCAAAAAAAAAAAAAAAATCAGTTTAATCGTACCCTATGAATAATTTGACGGTGGACATTTGATATTCACTCATGCCAATTGTTCAAAAATTCATAAAGAATCTAAAAATAGTGCTTCAAGCTGTCGTCACTGCCCAGAATTTCAACTTTTAGTTTGAGATCAACACGTTTAAAGATTCATGGACCCGGAGTAGAATAACAACATGATCTTCATTAGAGCAAGCACCTGCATTGATAACGGAAGGGACAAAGATACACACATCCATCGGATCTACAGTAGTTTACAACTCCTCTTGCTGAACTTTGGAAAACAAAGGGGGGAATCATGAATCAAAGTCATAGAGATAATCGAGGCGCCCATCGACGTCATCGGCCGCGTCCACGTAGTACATCTTGATCTCGCTGTGCTTGAACTTGCGGCTCCCCTTGCACGCCGATCTCCCCCCAGAACGCGCCGCTGCCGGCGGCGGGCGAGGAGCTTGCACTTCCTCGGGTGCGAAGGCGTCGTACCTCCATCCATACGGCGCGGCCTCGAATCTGAACGGTGACTGGCACGTCGTTGTGTAGTAGTACCCAGAATGCCGGTCGCCCAGTGGCGGATGGAGTTGCGGCTCCTCGTCTTGAACGAGTGCGTCTCGGGGAAGGGCGCGGAGGCCGCCGGACTTGGACTGGTTGGTCGGCTTCCGCGGCGCCCGGATGAAGCCGCCGTTGGCCACCACCGGGCCGTCCACGACGTGCACGGCGCGGCGCTTGCCCTCCGGGTCCACCACGGCGCGGTCGTACACACGCACCCACCCTCGCTGCCGTCCCTCGCGCCGCATCGTCGCTCGTTTCCTTGGTTCGCTTCGTGGATTCCGTGCGTGGAGATCGGGTCTGCCGGTGGCCTATTTATACATACAGCACGGCCGGCTTCGGGCTTCCCTTCCTTGACGGCCACGGGTTCGTGCAAGTCGGTTCGTATCGTGATCGGGAACTTGGCGTCCAAGCTTGTTGATTATTCTTCGGAGCAAACCATTGGGTTGACGCGTTGAACTAGCGGGCCGATCACAGTTCGCTATCGTTGGTTGATTGGTTGGGCTACGCTGGACAGGGCTGTTGAGGCCTTATCTTTTCATCGAAACATGCGTTCAGGCCTGTGAGAAGGAAAATCCTGTCTGCCGCATTCTGCGGCAGATTGCCGTTGATTCGGGTTTTTCCTATTTGCCGCTCTTTGCGGCAAACTGCTGCAGCGACGCACACGGGGACAGCGACGACCGTTCGGGATGGGCCAGCCCGTTAAACTTATCAGCCATTTCTAGCTGGCTCCCAGCCGGTTTTCTCTGGTTTTGGGAACCTTCTAGGAGGTTCCTGAACCGTTTTTTTTTGCCTTTTTCTGTTTCTTTTTCTTTCTTTTTCATTTTTTTGTTTTTATTTTTCCTGTTTTCAAGTTTATTTTCGTTTTTTCGAATTTTTTTGTGTTGCTCATAAATTGTTCAAAACTTCACGGAATGTTCCTGTTTCAAATTTTGTTCCTAATTTTTTAAAAAAATATTCACACTTTCAAAATACTTTCCCAAAGTTCAAAATATGTTTTTTGAAATTTTTGTTCACAAATTTAAAAATTGTTCTTGATTTTAATTTTTTGTTCGCCTAGTTGATTTTTTATTTCTCTTTTTTATCTTCTTTGTTTCTTTTGTAATTCTTAATCTACTCATTTTTTTTCTTTTGATTCTTATTTTCAAGAATTCCAAAATATGTACGAAATTTCAAAAATTGTTCTGGAGTTTAATAATTGTTCCTTTTTTATTGTATTCAGAAGTTCCAAAAACATAGTGATTTTTACAACGTGTGCACATATTTTAAAAAATGTTCAGCTTTAAAAATATTCATAAATTCAAAAAATGTTCCTATTTCAAAAAATGTTCCTAAATTTAAGAAAGTGTTCTCCTTTCAAAATATGTTCATAACTTCAAAAAATGTTCTGCTTTTCAATTTTCGTTCACAAATTCCATTAATGATGATAATGTTCACTTTTTCTAGATTTTGTTCAGAGTTTCATTTTTTGTTCACAGATGCAAAAAATGTTTCCTTTTGCCCAAAATGTTCTTGTTTGGAAATTGTCTAATTTTCCAACCTTTGTACTTTTAAAATTTTCTAATTTTCTGACCTATTTTAAATTTGTTCGCAAATTCAAAAATTGTTCGCGTTTGTCAAAAAATTGGAATTGAAAAAATGTTCCCGCTTTCCAAAATTTGTTCAAAAATTCACAAATTCTTTGCGTTATAAATTTTTGTTACAAATCTAGAAATTGTACATTTTTTCAATACTTGTTCGTGTTTTTTGAAAATTGTTCAGATTTCTTTTAAAAGTATTCAGATTTTTATGTAAATGTTCGAAAAAATGGAAAATATTTTGATATGTCGGTATTTTTAGTACTAATAGGTTTCGTGTTGAATGTTTGACAGTAGGTCTGATCAGCTCCGGTGGTTAGGTGTTGTATTTACAAGCGCCAGGTTGGGAGTTCGAATCCTGGTTGAGTGAGCTCTTTTTGTTGTATTTTTTCACCGCTGGCTGTTCCGCCTGGGCCGGCACAGAGCGATCGACCAGCGATCGTCAAGGGCCGGCCCAATAATCAGTAAAGAACGCGCTACAGTATCGGCCTGTTTTGGTAACCTTCTAGGAGATTCCAGTCGGGCTTTACTGGTTTTAGGAACCTTCTAGAACGTAAGGGAAGTTCCTGAACCGGTTTTAGTTTTTTTTTTCGTTTTAGTTTTTTTCCTGTTTCTTTTTTTCTTTTCTATCCTTTTTTCCTTTTACTTTTTTTTACTGTTTCATTTTCGTTTTTTATTTGTTTCTTTCGTTTCCTCTTTTCTTTCCTTTTTACTTTCGTTTTTATCTCTGTTTTTCAACAAATCTTCAGCTATCTAAAAAATGTTCGCATTTTAAAAAATTTACTCATTTTTTCTAAAATGTTCCTGTTTTGAAATTTGGTTTACATATTTAGAGAAAATCCAGAATTTAAAGGAATCTCAACTTTGCAACAAACGTTCCAAAATTCAAAACAAAGTTTAGAATTTTAAATTTAAAAAATGGTCGCATTTTAATTTTTTGTGCACAAATTCAAAAAAGGTGTGGGATTTACAATAGATGTTCCCATTTTAAAAAAAAAATCACCAATTCAAAAAATGTTCATGTTTTCAAAATTGTTTCGCAAAATCAGAAAAATGTTCTGGTGATCTCAATATTGTTCGCCTTGGAATTTTTGTTCAAAAATTTGAAATATGTTCTGGAATTTTACTTCACAAATAAATAATTCATGTATTCAAAATGTGTTTAGGAATTCAAAAAATGTTCAGGGTTCCAGAAAGTGTTTGCATTTTGAAAAAATTGTTCGTAATTTAAGAAAATGTTTGCATTATTCATTTTTGTTCTTGTTTGTCAAAAAATGTTTGCATTTTCAAAAAATTGTTCGTTATTTGAAAAACTTTGGATTATTAATTTTTGTTCTTGTGTGTCAAATTTTTTATGTTTTCAAAAAATTGTTCTTAATCTAAAAAAATGTTCTATCCTTAGAAATTTGTTCGTTTTTCAGAAAATCTTTGGGTTTCAAAAAATGTTCCCCTTTTTAAAAATTGTTCAGAAATTAGAAAATGTTCATTTTCAAAAAATATTTACTTTTTTCGAAATGAAATCATATTTAATGTGTTTGCGTCTTATAGTTCATACACACTTGTCTGCCATTTTGGACACCTAATCTCGGTAATGTAGGTGGCTCTAGGGCCTTGGTTTGATCCCTCGCACATACTTTTGTTTATTCGAATTTGTGCTATTGGGTGTTTAGGAATTGCCTCTGCCTTTTCTTTCTTGATGAACAGTGGCGCTGCCAATCAAACACAAGAATTTATTTGTCGCAGTGGCTAGCTCGATGAGCAACCTGATTTGAGATCGCGTGTTCGAATCCCAGTGCCGATGCGCTCCTTTTTCAACTATGTTGTTACTTGTTGAAATCTCTAGAAAGACAAATATTTTGGAACGGAGGGACTACATACATAGAGAAGGGGCGGAGTGAAAGGAAATGAGGCCGGCAGTAGGGATTGGGTGGGCCAGAGGTGTTGGAGTTGTACGTTTCGGGTGTCTGTACTCCCGCAAATCTCCCACAATTTTGCCTTCAATTTGTAAGAGAAATCGCGTCCGAATTGCCCGGCGGACCAATACAAGTCGGTGTTGGATGGCTTTCCGCGGTCCGGATGGTTGCGGGTCCGTCTCGCAGATGCCCTAAACTTGCATCATATCCATGTGACCTCAGATTGCAATGTAGTGATTGATGGCATCAAGTAGGGAAGTGGCACTAATAGAAAAGGGGGCAATGGTCCAGGCCAGGTCAGCCCATTAGTCCCGGTTCAGTCCAGAACCGGGATCAATGGTGGCATTGGACCCGGTTCGTGAGCCCCGGGGGCCGGTCGGGCCACGTGGGCCATTGGTCCCGGTTGGTGGGACGAACTGGGACCAATGGGCCTCGCTCCTGGCCCACCATCATTGGTCCCGGTTGGTGGCTTGAACCGGGACCAAAGGCAACCCTTTAGTCCCGGTTCATGCCACTAACCGGGACCAATGAGGTGCCTATATATACCCCCTCGCGTAAGAGCAGAGCGCACTGCTCCGTTTTTTCTGGCAGCCGAGGGGGAGAGGGCTTGGTGGTGCTCTAGCTCACCTCCTATGCACACAAGGTGTTTGATGGAATGCCCGAGCCATACTACTTAAGCTTTCTCCTCTCCAAGCTCGACCTCCAAGCTCCATTTTCCTCAATATTTATCTAGGTTTAGCGGTCTGTCACGCCCCATCCCCATCTTCACCGCCGTCGATCACCCGCGCCGATCTCATCACCGGCACCAACGTGGTGAGCCTCTTGTTCTTATCTTCTTTCTGAAAGGAAAAACATTCTTACTTGTATGTTTAGATAGATACTTGTATTATTTTCTTACTTTTATTATTGCATCTTATATAGTGCGATGGTTTTGGTATCCGCCCCCGTCGGCCCTCGTCCTGTCTATGATTGGGATGTGGTATATATTATATTTTCATAACTATTGGTTCATTTATTGTTTATGAAAATTATGCCGACCAACGTGACATATATTTTATTTATCTAGGAGGTTGTTGAACCGGAAATTCCAACCGACCCTATTGTCGAGAGGTTAAATTTAGTTGAAGAAGAAAACAATTTCTTGAAGGAAAAAATAAGAAAAATTGAGGAGGAGAAGATGATATTGGAGTTGCATGTTGCGGATGTCGTCGATGATCACAAGATCAAGATGGATGCAATGCGCTTGAAGATTAGAAAGATTAGAAAATATGCCATTCATACCGAGGCTTGGTATCATTATGCCGTTGGATCAGTTGTTACCTTGGTTGCGATTATGATCGCATTTGTTTTCGTACTGAAATGTTTTACATAGTTTCAATGTATGGTTTAATTAATTTAGATGCTCTACAGAACTTTATGTTGTTCTGTAATGATTTTCGCTTGAAGATAAGAACTATGTATGTACTTTGGTTTTGATGATGAACTTCTATTAATTTGGTCACTTAATTATCTATTCATGATGTTTTGTAATGATTTTTGACACACTTAATTATATATAATGCACGCAGATGAACCGGCAATGGATGTACGGTAATAGACACACCTCCGAGTACATTAAGGGCGTGCATGATTTTCTCGAAGTGGCTGAGGAAAACAAGCAGAATGGTTTTATGTGTAGTCCATGCCCTATATGTGGGAATACGAAGTCTTACTCTGACTGGAAAATCCTTTACACCCACCTGCTTTACAAGGGTTTCATGCCACACTATAATGTTTGGACGAGGCACGGAGAAATAGGGGTTATGATGGAAGCGGCGAAGAAGAAGAGTACGATGACAACTATGTGCCCCCTGAATACAGTGATGCTACTGAACATCAAGAGGAACCAGACGATGTGCACGATGATGCTGCAACGAGCGAAGCTGCTGAAAATCAAGAGGAACCATACGATGTGCCCGATGATGATGATCTCCGCCGGGTCATTGTCGATGCAAGGACGCAATGTGAAAGTCAAAAGGAGAAGCTGAAGTTCGATTGCATGTTAGAGGATCACAAAAAAAGGTTATACCCCAATTGCGAAGATGGCAACACAAAGCTCGGTACCGTACTGGAATTGCTGCAGTGGAAGACAGAGAATGTTGTGCTAGACAAAGGATTTGAGAAGCTACTGAAAATATTGAAGAAGAAGCTTCCAAAGGATAACGAATTGCCCGACAGTACATATGCAGCAAAGAAGGTCGTATGCCCTCTAGGATTGAAGGTGCAGAAGATACATGCATGCCCTAATGACTGCATCCTCTACCGCGGTGCATACAAGGATCTGAACGCATGCCCGGTATGCGGTGCATTATGGTATAAGATCAGATGAGATGACCCTGGTGATGTTGACGGCGAGCCCCCCAGGAAGAGGGTTCCTGCGAAGGTGATGTGGTATGCTCCTATAATACCGCGAAACGGAGAGCATGCCAAGTTGATGCGATGGCACAGTGAGGACCGTAAGAAAGACGGGAAGTTGAGAGCACCCGCTGATGGATCGCAGTGGAGAAAAATCGAGAGAAAGTACTGGGCTGAGTTTGCACGTGACCCAAGGAACGTATGGTTTGCTTTAAGCACGGATGGCATTAATCCTTTCGGGGAGCAGAGTAGCAATCACAACACCTGGCCCGTGACTCTATGTATGTATAACCTTCCTCCTTGGATGTGCATGAAGCGGAAGTTCATTATGATGCCAGTTCTCATCCAAGGCCCTAAGCAACCCGGCAACAACATTGATGTGTACCTAAGGCCATTAGTTGAAGAACTTTTACAGCTGTGGAATGGAAACGGTGTACGTATGTGGGATGAGCACAAACAAGAGGAATTTGACCTAAAGGCGTTGCTATTCGTGACCATCAATGATTGGCCCGCTCTCAGTAACCTTTCAGGACAGACAAACAAGGGATACCACGCATGCACGTACTGTTTACTTGACATCGAAAGTATATACCTGGGAAGCTGTAGGAAGAATGTGTACCTGGGCCATCGTCGATTTAACCATCAATGTCGAAAGAAAGGCAAGCATTTCAAAGGCAAGGCAGATCACCAGAAGAAGCTCGCCATGCGCACGTACTTGCTATGGTCAATGATTTACACGTAATCTTGGGAAAGGGTCCCGGCGGACTAGCTGTTCCGAGTGACGCTGGGGGACACACACCCATGTGGAAAAAGAAATCTATATTTTGGGACCTACCCTACTGGAAAGACCTAGAGGTCCGCTCTTCGATCGACGTGATGCACGTGACGAAGAACCTTTGCATGAACCTGCTAGGCTTCTTGGGCGTGTATGGGAAGACAAAAGATACACCAGAGGCACGGGAGGATCTGCAACGTTTGCACGAAAAAGACGGCAATGCCTCCGAAGCAGTATGAAGGTCCTGCCAGCTACGCTCTTACCAAAGAAGCGAAGGAAATATTCTTTGAATGCCTGCTTAGTATGAAGGTCCCGACTGGCTTCTCGTCGAATATAAAGGGAATAATAAATATGGCTGAGAAAAAGTTTCAGAACCTAAAATCTCATGACTGCCACGTGATTATGACGCAACTGCTTCCTGTTGCATTGAAGGGGCTTCTACCGAAAACGTCCGATTAGCCATTGTGAAGCTATGTGCATTCCTCAATGCAATCTCCCAGAAGGTGATCGATCCAGAAATTGTACCAAGACTAAGGAGTGATGTGGCGCAATGTCTTGTCAGTTTCGAGCTGGTGTTCCCACCATCCTTCTTCAATATCATGACGCACGTCCTAGTTCATCTAGTCGACGAGATTGTCATTCTGGGGCCAGTATTTCTACACAATATGTTCCCCTTTGAGAGGCTCATGAGAGTCCTAAATAAATATGTCCGTAACCGTGCTAGGCCAGAAGGAAGCATCTCCATGGGCCATCAAACTGAGGATGCCATCGGGTTTTGTGTTGACTTCATTCCTGGCCTTAAGAAGATAGGTCTCCCTAAATCGCGGTATGAGGGGAGACTGGCTGGAAAAGGCACGCTTGGAAGGTACTCAATAATATGCAGGGACAGATATTCTTGGTCTCAAGCACACTGCACAGTTCTACAGAACTCTACCTTTGTGACCCCTTATGTCGATGAACACAAGAACAGTCTGCGCTCCAAACACCCGGAGCAGTGCGACGACTGGATTACATGTGAACACATCAGGACTTTCAGCAGTTGGTTGGAAACACGTCTCAGAGGTGACAACACTGTTTGTGATGAGCTGTACTTGTTGACCAGGGGACCATCTTCGACTGTTGCGATTTGGAAAGGATACGAGATAAATGGGAATACATTTTACACGATTGACCAAGATCAAAAGAGCACCAACCAAAACAGTGGTGTCCGCTTTGATGCAGCCACCGAGAAGGGAAAGGACACATATTATGGTTACATAGTGAACATATGGGAACTTGACTACGGACATGATTTTAAGGTCCCTTTGTTTAAGTGCAAATGGGTCAATCTGTTAGGAGGCGGGGTACAGGTAGACCCACAGTACGGAATGACAATAGTGGATCTGAAAAATCTTGGGTACACTGACGAACCGTTCGTCCTAGCCAATGATGTGGCACACGCTATCTATGTGAAGGACATGTCTATCAGACCGAGAAAAAGAAAAGATAAGAAAGCGAATACATCATACGATGAGCCAAAGCGCCACATAGTTCTTTCAGGAAAAAGGGACATCGTGGGAGTGGAGGGCAAGACAGACATGTCTGAAGATTATGAAAAGTTTCATGAGGTTCCTCCCTTCAAAGTCAAGGCTGACCCAAGCATCCTGATAAACGATGAAGATTATCCATGGTTACGGCGCAATAAGCAAATGACACAAGCGAAGAAAAAGTGAAGACTTTCTCCCGCAACTATTATGATGATACCATGCCAACTTTGTAACAGACGGGTATGATACCATTGTCCATTTTGTACATGCACATGCTATGTGGGTGAAATTATGATACCATGCACATTTTTTAGTAAAGTTAATCACAAACTTGTGATTCACACAAATTTCAAAGAATTCAAATTTTAACTATTCAAATTTGAAAACTAATGGCGCTAAAAGAAAGTTTATAATTTTTCTAATCTAAAAGCAAAAAGAATTAAAAAATAAAGCAAAAAACAAAAGAAAATTAATAATGCAAAAAACAAAACAAAAAAACTGGAAAAAAACTAAAAAAACTGCCACCTATTGGGCCACCACGGCCTGAATACGACTAGAAACCCAACCTGGGCCAGGATTCAGGCCCACAGAAGGCCCAATAGGCCCACAGCAGCATAGTGTGAGATTAGGCCCAAAAGCCTGCAGTTGAGAGGAGCTCAAGAGGGTGGGCGCAGCAGCGCATATAAACCACTCTTGAGCCCTCTCAACTAGCAAGGTGGGACTAAACTTTGGCCGCGACGCGGGCAGCATAGGGGCCTTTGGTCCCGGTTGATGGCACCAACCGGAACTAAAGGGGGCATTGGTCCCGGTTCATGGCACCAACCAGGACCAATGCCCCCCTTTAGTCCCGGTTGGTGCCATCAACTGGGACCAAAGGCCGCCGCTTCCTGCCCTTTGGGCTGCTGAAAACTGGCCTTTGGTCCCGGTTGGTGGCACAAACCGGGACTAAAGGGGGGCATTGGTCCCGGTTGGTGCCACGAACCGGGACCAATGCTTCGACTATATAAGAAACACTTGTAAAAAATTCTCAGTTTTCATCGCCAGTTACCCCCATCCCCCGACGACGCCGAGCTCATCGACGCCGTCAGGCTGCTCCACCTCGCCGTCGCCGCCAAGGCCGTCGCCTCCCCGAGCCCACGCCGTCCAAGTCGACGGCCTTCCCGCGCCCGCTCCGTCCAAGTCGCCTGCCTCCCCGAGCCTGCGCCATCCTCATCGCCGGCCTCCCCGAGCCCGCGCCGTCCTCATCGCCGGCCTCCCCAAGCCCGCCGTCCTCGTCCCCGTCACCGCCTGCCTCCCCGAGCCCACCCTCCTCGTCCCTGTCACCGTGTGCCGCCCGAGACCGCCGTCCCTGTCACCGCATGCCGCCCCGAGCCCCTGCCCCGTCCCGCCCCCGCGCGCCGGCGCCCTAGCCGCCCCTGCCGTCGCCATCGTCATCGCTAGCCGCCCCCGCTGTGAGCCGCTGCGCCGCCCCGGCTCTGTTTTTTTCATTTTTATTAGTTTTATTATTTGTTCATAGATATATATAATGCATATGTGTATGTATGTGGCTATGCGGCTCTGTTTTTTTTATTTTTATTAGTTTAGTTTTTTTGTTCA
>NC_057801.1:86827778-86977778 GCF_018294505.1 Triticum aestivum | reverse complement strand
GATATTGAAGGTAATAGAGACATATGGGTCGATGTGCAGACGCCTCCAGTTCTACCATTATGTGAGTTCTTCTCAACTATATTTTTGTCTTTGATATTTCTTATTCAAAAATAACTGACAACTAATTTCTATTGACAGCTTATCTCCATTCAACCAAACATGTCCGGCGCTTGGTAGACAGGACCTACCATTGTCCCGGAGCTGAACTAAACTGCGAGGAGATAAGTCATTATGTTTCATGGCTTGAGGATCTTCATACTATCAAGACAAATTTTCTTCCTGCACTTAGAAATGTTAGTACTCAAAACGTGCGACCAATAATGATGGTATTGAACTATGATTACATCTATTTAGGAATGATGGTAAGATATTTACTATTTGTCCTCAGTGCAAATTTTGCATACATAATTTTTTTGCTAAACTTTCATTCCTATGTATATGAATTAAGTACTATACGATATTTTTCACCAGGGACTCCCGATGACAGTTGTGCCTCAGGGGATCGAGACTAAAGTTCAGATGTCAATTGTTAGCTTACGACCAAGATATCCTGCATTGCACATGAATGCATTCATGATTTCTAGAAGCGATGAATGCTTAATAGTGAAAGATTGGAGGAAAATTGTTAATGATCGCAGAGAAGTATTAGGGGGCAGCAATGAGAAGCGCAACCCACGATTAGGAGACAAGTTCATCGGCATGCTTCAGTATGATCAATCAGGAGAGCTATACATGTTCTATGCTATTTTACTAGAGAGAGAGTAGCTAGCAGGAGTGATTTAGCTAGTTTCATGCTGCGCTTAATTAGTAGTTGTCCTTTCATGTCCGTGTTCTTCGTTCCGAACTTAAGTGAATTGCTTTTATGGTGTTATATATGAACGCTTATAATATCATGACAATCATGTTGAACTTGATGATATTTTTGCTTCTGGTACAAGTGAATGTTTCTTCTTTAAGCTAGTAGCTAGTGTTGGTGGTGATCAGCTAGTTAATTATTATATCATTTAATGAAAGAAACTGCAGATCACTATAGTTGATCAAGTATAATATATATGGATATGGCATATACTTGATCACTTTGCTAGCTAGCTAGCTAGCTAGAGATATATCCATCCAGTTGAAACTAACCCGCGGTACTTTCACCTAATGATTTAACAACTCATTATAATGTAAAACAATCACTAAATTAAATTGAAAACACAAAATTAAAGAAAAATTTAAAAAAAACACCCAAACATTTAGTACCGGTTGGTGTTACCAACCGGTACTAATGCCCTACATGCAAACAGGCCTGGCTCGTGCCACGTGGTGGCACTTTAGCGCCGATTCATGACGAACCGGTACTAAAGGGAGGGGACCTTTAGTCCCCACTCTTTAGTGCCTGTTGGAGAACCTGCACTAAAGCCCGCCACGAACCGGCACTAAAGGCTGGTTCTGTACTAGTGCCTCCCGGATAACTTTGACATGAGGGACGGTCGATATATATACCCCCTCTCGACCGTGATAACTTATACCACGGCAGCATCCCCCTCGGCCCTCTCGCTCGACCAAAACTAATTAAGCCTGCTGACTAGCTAATTGATGCATTCATTGTTTTGGTATATGTACACATATTAATTAACTCTAGTCTTTCTTCTTTTTTCTAGACCTCCAGATCGAGCACAACTTCGGTAAGGAGACGAGGCCCGAAAAAAAGTTGAGCTCGGATGAAAGGTTTGAGATCACAGCAATCGCGCGCGATGGCAAACCGATTGAACCCATCCGGACAAAGAACACATTTGCTGCTCAGTGCGGGGTTCTTGTTAGGGACAAGATCCCGATCAGCATCCACCAATGGTATAAGCCTAAGGAGGAGGACCCTCAGGTGTCTTATGTCAATGATATGCAGAAAGATGATCTTTGGACTGAGCTGAAGGCAAATTTCACCCTACCGCCAGAGGAGGATCCGGAGAAGCCAGTTAAAGAACAATTAATCAAGTCTTGTGCTCTTAAGAAGATGGCAGGCCTATTCAGGAGGTGGAGGAAAGAGCTGAAAAAGTTTGTCGACAAAGAAGAGACACCAGAATTCATCGGCAAATATGAGAAGATCAGAGATCACTGGCCCGCATTTGTGGCCCACACGACATCGGATAAGAGTAAGAAGATGTCGGCGACAAACAAGCAAAATGCTACGAAGAAGAAGTTTCACCATCGCACGGGGTCAGGTGGCTACCTCAAAGCCCGGCCTAAGTGGTCGAAGGCTGAGAATGATCTGCTTGATAAAGGGATCGAACCAGAGACAATGAGATGGCCAGACCGTTGCCGTACTTGGTTCTTCGGGGCTGGCGGAACCTTGGACCCTGTATCAGGGAAGTGCCGTTGGACGGACGAGCAACTAAAAACACCAGTCACAAGGCTTCGGCAGTATATCGATGCAGCGCAGCAAGGGACGTTCGTTCTAGACAGGGAGAAGGACGAGCTCACAATGGCCCTCGGGAATCCTGAGCACCCTGGACGGACACGAGGCACGCCAGGCTCCATTCCGTGGAAGGTTGGTTTTCCGGACGCAGGGGGTTACAAAACCTAGGAGAGGAGGAAGAAACTAGAGCAGAGCCAACTGCAGGCGCTGCACGAAAGGGTAATGGGGCTAGAGGAACGAGAAGTAGATCGCAGCAAACGACCTGCCGAAGCTTCCCCTGGAGCTACCCCGCCATCTCAGCGGAGAAGCAGCGTGGCTTCCACCGAGCTGCTTCAGCCGGAGCATGTCTTGACGGCTCCTGCCAGCTATCCCGTGGATGCTATCACGGAGTCTCAAAATTGCCACATTATGACGCGATGGATGAATTTGAAGGTCAAGGCGGCTGTTGGCTCTGTTTATCCTACTGAACACAGCGCAACTTTTCACTACCAGCCGATTCCAGAAGGATATGCTAGGGTGATGGTGGATGAAATAATGGAGGGATTTGAGGACCTCCAGCTTGACTACCCTACCGGTGAAGGGGAGACTAGGCTGGGTTCTGCTTTGAAGACTCCATGCCTATGGCGGAAGGAGCTCATCAACCTTCCGAACTGGACGCCTCCGCCTCCTCCTCCTCCTTCGGCGAGTCAGGGCACTCAGCCTCCTCCACTGCCTCCTCCTCCGGCGAGTGAAGATCAGGGCACTGGGCCTCCTTCTCCGGCGCGTGGCGGCACTCCGCCTCCTTCTCCACCTGCGCCGGCCGCCCGAGCAGCCAGCAGCCTCCTCCTTCTCCGCCTCGCCAGCAAGGGAGGAAGAGACCCGCTGCCGCCCCGGCTGCTCCAACGCGTCGTAGTCCTTCTCCTCCACCTTGTAAGCAAGCACGAAAGAAGACAGACGCCGCAGCCGCTCCGTCTGCTCCGGCGTCTAGCAGTACAGCCAGAGGTGGGAGGCAATACAGATACGGTCCTCCTCTCAAGACTCTAGAGAAGTTACCGTACGAGAGGACCGTGGAGGAAAATGCGAAGATCGTGCGGGCTGAAGTGGACAACTTCTTTGAAGGGTTGAAAGCAAAGAGACATCCACCTCCGGAGGAGAAGGTAGATCCGATAAAAGCAAAGCGCACTCTCGATGCCCTGAGGAAACCAGCAAAGTCTCCACCGAGAACCAACTATGAGCGCATTACTGAACAGACATATCTCCAAATGGAGCGGCCGAGAAGTACTGTCAGACATCAAAGGTCAAGAGAAGGAGCAGCTACGAAAAATATTGCCCAGCTCGGCGAACAAGCAAATCAATCGTGCCCCCGCTCAATGTGTCTAGCGGCGACATCGCTGCTAATGCTCCGGGGACGGTGGCCGGTTATGGCAATCTTACAGATTACATGCGTGGCGATCAACTTCCTGATTTCATGGAGGTGGACGAACACAGATACGGGTACGGGAAGCCTCTCATCAAAGATGAAAAATCTCTAACAACGATGATGCGATTCCATAATTGGTACATGAAAACCTGCAGAGAGTCTAGGGGACGAATAGTTTGTATCTGAACATTAAAGAGGAGCACGACCTTGTTGGAACCGATCTGTTGCCTGTTCCATTTGAGGAGTTCTTCGCGTTCTTCAATCAAAAGGCCCTCGATAAATTAACGGTCTTTTGCTACTGTCTGTAAGTACTATTTCTGTCATTAAGTCTCTATATATAGCTCGGCTCTTTCATTGCATGTATTTATAATTAATTATCCTTAATATATTATGCAGATTGAAGATCATCGAGTGCAGAAAACAAGAAATATATGATATTGGGTTCATTAACACAAATAGCATAGATGATATTCAGGTTAAACAGCACGCCGACGAGGCCGAGGCCAACTTGCTACAATCGTTGATCAAAAATCAAAACAAAGATACCATACTCTTTCCTTACAACTTCAAGTGAGTGTTACTGTCGTGTGCATATTCGGTTTCCCTTGTTACTAGAGCGAGGTTATAGTAATGTAATTGATGAGTTATGCATGCGTGCGCAGCTTTCATTATGTTCTTCTGGAGATTAAGCTTGAGCGGGGACTAGTAACCGTCTTAGACTCGAGACGAAAAGATCCCGAAACCTATGCGGACATGACTGAATTGCTCAACAAGTAAGTTCAATCGATCATTATCACACCATATCGGCAACTTTTTGTTCATTTCCTGATATCTCAAGTAATAATAATTATTTTCTTTGTCTTGCAGGGTTTGGAAACAGTTCACCGCAGAAGCTCCGGGACTGCCGAAGGAGCTGCGATATACATACCCGAAAGTAAGTACTACTGGCTAGCTAGTTGCGCGCATCTCCCGTTGATTCTATAGCTATACTTTCATCAATGCCATTTATAATGCTTCATTATCAGTTTGATTGACCTCTATTTCTCGTAAAGTGCTTGTGGCAGGAACAAGGGCATGATTTCTGTGGATACTACGTGTGTGAGTTCATCTACAACGTGACTTTAAAAAATACGCGGGGCTACTCTAAAAGACAATATGAAGTGCGTAACCAATAATATTCACAATTTCATTTTATTACACCATCATTTCTGTTGAGTTTCATTCATATATATGTATTAACTAACCCCCTTCTTCAAATTAGACGTGGCAGATGCGGAATGGACTCCTAGAACAAGATTCCATGAATGCAATTCAAGAGGAATTGGCGGGATTCTTTCTTGACCACGTCATCAATAAAGCCGGAGAATACCATGTGGAAGTTGATTTCAATTGCTAGGGGATTGTAATTAAGAGATCTTACATATTGTATATGTATGTAGCCAATAGCGTCGGATAGATAATACGAAAAGTTGTTGTTCGACCTTAATCTTTCGGAGAAGGACAGGTCGATCGATCACTTCTCTCGGTATGCATGATGAACTTCTGTACTTAATGGTTCCCTTCATTTTCTTACTAGCTAGCGTATCGAGGGCCTCTCTATGTATAGTACGTAGCGTCGACCAAGCATGGACATAAGAGAGGACACTTCTCTCTATTAATTAGCTAGCTAACACAATATATGAAACACCTAAATTAACCCCCCAAAACCCCCAACCCCCCCTTTCAAAAAAAACCCCAGCCACTGAAATGCTGACGCGTGGATGCCTTTTGGTCCTGGTTGGTGCCACCAACCGGGACCAAAGGCCTCCTTGCCTGGGCTCGGCGCACCGGCCACGTGGAGGCCCATCTATCCCGGTTCGTATGAGAACCGGGACTAAAGGGGGGAGGCATTAGTAACGACCCTTTAGTCTCTCGGTTCAAGAACCGGGACAAAAGACCCTCACGAACCGGGACAAATCCCCCCTTTTTACTAGTGTGGGTTGAGTTACGGTGCTATCATATGTGAAATAGTAGACTACTCTCAAATTTTTACTTGGTGTAATTTCGTCCATGAGTTTAGAAGCTCAAATTTTAAAGCTCACAATCTAACGATGTATACTTTACAACTAAGAGTAGACTGCGTTTGAAGCTAACTAGGTCCATCCAAACTGCGTTTGACCCCAGCCCAAAATATGTGTTGACCCCAGCCCAGTAGCTAATGTCCAATTATTCATAGTCTTAGCCCATAACATCCGTAAATTCTAGTAAAAGATATAAAAGAATGTGGTGTACAGCTCCACACAGCGTTAGCACACAAGGCCCAATGCATAATACACGTACACGTTTGGCGTTTCGTGAACAGCCCAGGTCGCCTCTTCGTCTCTTCCGCCATCGTCTGGTCGCCTCTCCGTCTCATCGCCTTCCTCTAATCTTTTCCTCACCTCAACTCTCAATCCCTAATCCCCAATTTGCATCGGCGACGAACAGCGGCGATGCCTAATCTCCAAGGGTGATGCCGGCCGGCCGGCCGGCGCCGTATAATCCTTAATCTCCCGAGTGTTGGTTGCCCACTTGGCACTTGCCCTCCTCGTAGGCTGTTCTCACGCAGGTACGCCAATCTCTTTCTCAGTTTCTCTTGGTCTCATGCACTAACAACTATGTCTCTTACTCTCTCTGGATGGCTAATTACTAAATTTGCGTTTATGTTTTTTTGCTGCATCTAGGAGGCTAGGGCTAGAAGGATATGGACAGATTTCTGCTGAAACGAACGGCACCAGAGACTGATCTGGCAGGGACTTCAAGGCCAGTTAGACTAAGGCAAGATCATGCATCAAATATTGGTACTACTACCACAACAGATATTAATTTGGATGAACTTCCTTTTGATCCGGCCAATCGAAAAAGAATACCACAGTACACTAAGAATCCAAAGAAGCAAGATGAGATCAGAAGAATATATTTAACTAGAGGACCTTATAGGCCAAAAGAAGGCTTTGTATATCCGCAGAAGACCATCAGAGGATTTGAAAGAAGATTCAAGCCAGAATGGTTTAAAGATTATCATTGGCTAGAGTACAGTGATAAAGTGCATAAGGCATTTTGCCAATGTTGCTATTTGTTCAGAGATTGCATCGACGGTCAAGGTGGGAATGATGCATTTGTTGTCAATGGTTTCTCTAGTTGGAATAAGAAATACAGATTGGATACTCATGTGGGTGAGGTTAATAGCTATCACAATGTAGCTGCTAAAAGGTGTGATGCCTTGATGAATCAAGACCAGTCCATTAAAGTTGCCCTCAACAAGCAAACTGATATCAGAAAAAGGCAAAATCGTATTCGGTTGAATACTTCCGTCGAATCTGTTAGATACTTATTACATCAAGGTTTAGCTTTCCGTGGCAATGATGAATCAGAGGAATCCAAAAATAAGGGGAATTTTCGAGAGTTGGTACAAACATTAGCAAATCAGAATGAGGATGTGAGGAATGTAGTTCTTAAGAATGCTCCAAAAAATTGCAAATGGGTGTCTCCAGATATTCAAAAGGAACTTGCAAATTATTTTGCAAAGGTAAATTACTACTTTCTGGCATCTCTATTCTTTATTTATTTCATATGATTTATCTCTCTGAGCACCTAAAAATATATTTTATCTGGTTTGTTACAGATAACATTGAATTCTATTCTTGAAGAAATTGGTGGTGATGTTTTCAGTTTGTTGATTGATGAGGCTTCCGATGTGTCAGACAAAGAACAAATGGCTGTTGTGTTGAGGTATGTTGATAAGCTTGGGTTGATCCTAGAACGACTAGTTGGGGTAGTACATGTGAAGGAAACATCGGCAATGTGTCTCAAGTCAGCCCTTGAGAAATTGCTTGTTGATATTGGATTAAGCTTCAAACAAGTTAGAGGGCAATGCTATGACGGGGCAAGCAATATGAGGGGTGAGTTCAATGGTTTGAAAGCTAAAATTCAGGAAGAGAATAAGTCAGCATATTATGTGCATTGTTTTGCACACCAACTCCAATTGGTTATCGTAGCAATTTCAAAGAAGAATGAAGATATTGTAGATTTCTTTTACATGATCTCTCTTCTGTTTAATGTGGTTGGAGCTTCTTGCAAAACAAAAGACATGATCAGAGAGACTAATAGAGAGAATGTGAAAAAAGCCATAAGTAGTGGGCGAATTAGTACCGGCACAGGGTTGAATCAAGATCAATCACTTCAAAGGGCGGGAGACACCCGTTGGGGTTCTCACTATAGAACCCTCTCAAGCCTAATTCAGTTGTTCCCATCAATTGTCAGTGTCCTCAAGTATGTATCAAAAGAAGGCAAGAAAGATTCCAAGAAAAGTGAAGCACGTGATCTTCTATCATATTTTGGAACCTTTGATTTTGTGTTCTATTTGCACATGATGCTCCATATATTAGGGAGTGCCAACACTCTGTCACAAGCATTGCAACAAAAGGATCAAGATATCTTGAATGCAATGTCATGTGTGAAGTCAACAAGGAATGATCTAGAACAACTAAGAGATAATGGGTGGGAATCACTTTTGGAGAAGGTATATGCATTCTGTGAAGAACATGACATTCCAAAGCTAAGCATGCAAGATGAATATGTCAATCGACATAATGCACGAAAAAGAACCAATATAACAAACCTGCATCATTATCAAATAGAGTGTCTTAACACTGTTATTGATTGGCAACTTCGAGAGTTTGATGACAGATTCAATGAAGTAAATTCTGCATTGCTTATTCACATGGCTTCTTTCAACCCAAAAAACTCTTTCGCTGCTTTTAACTTGGAGAGTTTGTTGAAGCTAGCTGAGTTTTATCCTGAGGATTTTGATTCATCAAAATTGATGGATCTTGGACATGAACTTCGGATTTACATTGACAATGTCCGAGCAGACCAAAGATTTGCCAATTTGGATGGCATTGCGGATCTTGCTAAAAAGTTGGTGGATACTAAGAAGCATCTTGCTTTCCCTTTGGTGTATCAACTTCTGAAGCTAGTGCTAATTTTGCCGGTTGCCACAGCGTCAGTGGAGAGATGCTTTTCAGCAATGAATATTGTGAAGAGTGTTTTACGCAACAAAATGGGTGACCAGTTCATGAGTGATTGCTTGATTTGCTACTATGCGGAGAAAGATATATTTGCTACCATTACAAATGATGCCGTAATTGATCTATTTAAGAAGATGGGAGATCGAGAAGGCAAGTTATAAAATGTGAGTCTAACATCACTTTAACTTTTTGTTTCTGCTATTTATTCTCTATATTATTTCTTACACACCATTGTTGTGAATATAATATATTACTTTTGTTCATCCTTTTCAGGAAGTCATCGTTTTTTGCTTATTTTCTCTGAATATGTAAACAAATGATTTTATGACTTTGCGGAACCAGTACTTGGTATGACAATCTTATTATTATGATACTAGTTTATCATTGGATCATTGCGTATTTTCGCTCTTCCTATCGCCCTTGGATGATATTTCTATTTGTGTTATAGTGGGCATATTTTTGGTTTTTGCTCTTTATATTGCTCTCAGCGTGAGTCACACCATAGCATGTGCTGTAGTAGGCATTGGACATTGGTTGACCCCAATGACAATTTTTTCTAGCTTTGTCCCTGTCCAGTACGTACTACGTACATTCGCCATTGTTAATGGAGGTCTCTGCTCCTCGTCCGCCGTCGTTTCTGCTCGTGCCCGTGCTGGTCTTCTTCCTCCTCGTCTCCTCCCCGTGTCCCCTTGAGGCCCGGGCCCTACGAGTACAAGGTACGTACGCTTACGACTTCCATTACGCACAGATCGGAGTCAACTAGTAGTTATTAGCTTGCTGACTCGGTATGCAGGGACGAAGCTCTAGTATGGCCGCTGGGGTCAATTGACCCCAATGCCTTCGAGTATTTGAAGCTAACTAGGTCCATCCAAACTGCGTTTGACCCCAGCCCAAAATATGTGTTGACCCCAGCCCAGTAGCTAATGTCCAATTATTCATAGTCTCAGCCCATAACATCCGTAAATTCTAGTAAAAGATATAAAAGAATGTGGTGTACAGCTCCACACAACGTTAGCACACAAGGCCCAATGCATAATACACGTACACGTTTGACGTTTCATGAACAGCCCAGGTCGCCTCTTCGTCTCTTCCGCCATCGTCTGGTCGCCTCTCCGTCTCATCGCCTTCCCCTAATCTTTTCCTCACCTGAACTCTCAATCCCTAATCCCCAATTTGCATCGGCGACGAACAGCGGCGATCGCTAATCTCCAAGGGTGATGCCGACCGGCCGGCCGACGCCGTATAATCCTTAATCTCCCGAGTGTTGGTTGCCCACTTGGCACTTGCCCTCCTCGTAGGCTGTTCTCACGCAGGTACGCCAATCTCTTTCTCAGTTTCTCTTGGTCTCATGCACTAACAACTCTGTCTCTTACTCTCTCCGGATGGCTAATTACTAAATTTGTGTTTATATTTTTTTGCTACATCTAGGAGGCTAGGGCTAGAAGGATATGGACAGATTTCTGCTGAAACGAACGGCACCAGAGACTGATCTGGCAGGGACTTCCACTAGTAGAAAAAGGGTCAAACGTGAAGCACATTAGTGCCGGTTTGTATTTGAGCCGGCACAAATGTATACATTAGGGCCGGTTTCAACGGCGAGCCGGGCCGCTCTCATTAGTACCGGTTCGTGGCTAACCTTTAGCACCGGTTCGTGCCACGAACCGGTACTAATGAGAGTGGTGGCAGGATGTTGTCAGTCTGGGCCCCCTCCAGCACCTTTAGTACCGGTTCTTGGCACGAACCGGTACTAAAGGTCGTCCTACATAAACCCTTCGTCCACCCGACCTCGCTCTGTTCTTCCCCTTTCCCCTCTCCTCTCTGTTCTTCCCCTCTTCCTCTCGAGCTCATCACACATTTTGCCCAAAATTTGTCAAGATTTGAAGGCCCCCATCCATTCAAATGATCACAAAGGTTAGCAACTTTGTCCTTTCATCTCTCATTGCTAGATTAGCTCTTGCAATGCTTTATATAGTTATTAATTTGTGAGTTTAGTAATTTGGGAGGAAATATATATATGTGCTAGTATTTGATTTATATGCAATTTGAGGTTAAAATAACACTTAGTTTGCATATGTAGGTGTGGTTTACTTAGTGCCTTCTAAATCTCCGTCGTAACCACCGTCGATCGCCCGCACCGTCCCGTCGCCGGCACCACCTTGTGGTGAGCCTCTTGTTCATGAAATTTTATATAAAAAATTGATGTTTGTGTGATTTGGATATATAGTTACTCGTATAATAATTATCTTACCCGTACGTTGTTTGTTATACATAGTGCCATGGTTTTGATATCCGTCCCCGTCGGCCCTCGTCCTTGTTATGATTCGGATGTGGTATATTCTCTTTTAAAACTATTTGTTGCATTTCGTGTTTATGACAAATTATGCCCATCAAGTTGACATAGATATTTTTATCTAGGAGGTATGTGAACCGGAAATTCCAACCGACCCTATTGTCGAGAGGTTAAATTTAGTTGAAAGAGAAAACGAGTACTTGAAAGAAAAATTGAAAAGAATTGAGGGGGAGAAGATGGAATTGGAGTTGCATGTTGCCGATGTCGTCGATGATCACAAGATCAAGAAGGAGAAAATGCGCTTGAAGATTAGAAAGATTAGAAAATATGCCATCGATAGTGAGGCTTGGTATCATTATGCTGTTGGATCAATTGTTACCTTAGTTGCGATCTTGATCGCATTTGTTGTTGCATTTAAATGCTTTAGCTAGAGAGTTATTTGTTTGTTGCATTTAAGTGTTGTATGAACTTTATGTATGAACTTGTATTAATTTGGTCTATTCGGTGTTGTGTAATGAAGATGAGCCGGCAATGGATGTACGATGACCGATGCTCTCCCCAGTTCGTTGAGGGCGTGCATACTTTTCTGCTTGCGGCTGAGGCAAACAAGCGGGCGGATGGTTTTATGCCTTGTCCATGTGCTGGCTGTAAGAATGGTCGCAATTACTCTACGTCAAGAACCATTCACGTCCACCTGTTTGAGTCCGGTTTCATGCCCCACTATAATGTTTGGACCAAGCACGGAGAAAGAGGGGTTATGATGGAAGACAATGAAGAAGAAGAGGACGACGACAGCTATCCTGGCCATGGGTTCCCTGAATACGATGATACAACAATGGGGGAAGAAGCTGAGCCGGTAATGCGGGAAGAAGCTGAGCCGGCAATGCGGGAAGAAGCTGAAGAAGAGGCATCAGATGAGCCCGTTGATGATCTAGGTCGGGCCATTGCCGATGCAAAGAGAAACTGCGCAAGTGATTTGGAGAAGAAGAAGTTGCAGCGCATGTTAGAGGATCACAAAAAATTGTTGTACCCGAATTGCGTAGGTGACAAGAAAAAGCTGGGCACCACACTGGAATTGCTGCAATGGAAGGCAGAGAATGGTGTATCTGACAAGGGATTTGGAAAGTTGCTGGTAATGATAAAGGATATGCTTCCAAAGGACAACGAATTGCCCGAGAGTACGTACGAAGCAAAGAAGGCTGTCTGCCCTCTAGGGTTAGAGGTGCAGAAGATACATGCATGCCCTAATGATTGCATCCTCTACCGCGGTGAGTACGAGGATTTGAACGCTTGCCCGGTATGTGGTGCATTGCGCTATAAGATCAGCCGCGATGAGCATGGTGATGTCGAGGGCGAGCGCCCCAGGAAGAAGATTCCTGCCAAGGTGATGTGGTATTCTCCTATAATACCACGGTTGAAACGTTTGTTCCAAAACAAAGAGCATGCCAAGGCGATGCGATGGCACAGAGAAGACCGTAAGAAAGACGGAAAGTTGAGAGTACCCGCTGACGGGTCGCAGTGGAGAAAAATCGAAAGAAAGTACGGGAAGGAGTTTGCAGATGACGCAAGGAGCGTATGGTTTGGTCTAAGCGCAGATGGCATTAATCCTTTTGGGGAGCAGAGCAGCAACCATAGCACCTGGCCTGTGACTCTATGTTTGTATAACCTTCCTCCTTGGTTGTGCATGAAGCGGAAGTTCATTATGATGCCAGTGCTCATCCAAGGCCCTAAACAACCCGGCAACGACATTGATGTGTACCTAAGGCCATTAGTTGAAGAACTCTTACAACTGTGGAATGGAACAGGTGTACGTGCATGGGATGAGCACAAACAGGAAGAATTTGACCTAAAGGCATTGCTGTTCGTGACCATCAATGATTGGCCTGCTCTCAGTAACCTTTCAGGACAGACAAACAAGGGATACCACGGATGCACGCACTGTTTGGATGATACCGACAGTATATATTTGAATAGTTGTAAGAAGAATGTGTACCTGGGACATCGTCGATTTCTTCCGAGCAGGCATCCCGTAAGAAAGAAAGGCAAGCATTTCAAAGGTGAGGCGGATCACCGGACGAAGCCTCGCCACCGTACTGGTGCTGATGTACATGATATGGTCAAGGATTTGAAGGTGATATTTGGAAAGGGTCCTGGCGGACAATCTGTTCCAAAGGACGCTGACGGACGCGCACCCATGTGGAAGAAGAAATCTATATTTTGGGACCTGCCATATTGGAAAGACCTAGAGGTCCGCTCCGCAATCGACGTGATGCACGTGACGAAGAATCTTTGCGTGACCCTGCTTGGCTTCTTGGGCGTGTATGGGAAGACAAAAGATACACCTGAGGCACGGGAGGACCAGCAACGTATGCACGGAGAAGACGGCATACATCAGGGTCATGCAAGCTACGCTCTTACCAAAGAAGAGAAGGAAATCTTCTTTGAATGCCTGCTCAGTATTAAGGTACCGTCTGGCTTCTCGTCGAATATAAAGGGAATAATAAACATGGCAGAGAAAAAGTTCCAGAACCTAAAGTCTCATGACTGCCACGTGATTATGACGCAACTGCTTCCGGTTGCATTGAGGGGGCTTCTACCGGAAAACGTTCGATTAGCCATTGTGAAGCTATGTGCATTTCTCAATGCAATCTCTCAGAAGGTAATCGATCCAGAAATCATACCAAGGTTACAGAATGATTTGGTGCAATGTCTTGTCAGTTTCGAGTTGGTGTTCCCACCATCCTTCTTCAACATCATGACACACGTCCTAGTTCACCTGTGCCAAGAGATTAACGTTTTGGGTCCTGTATTTCTACACAATATGTTCCCCTTTGAGAGGTTCATGGGAGTCTTAAAGAAATATGTTCATAACCGTGCTAGGCCAGAAGGAAGCATCTCCAAGGGCCATCAAAATGAGGAGGTCATTGAGTTTTGTATTGACTTTATTCCTGACCTTAAGCCGATTGGTGTTCCTGAATCGCGGCATAAGGGCAGACTGGATGGAAAAGGCACGCTAGGAGGGGAACAAATAATATGTATGGACGGACATTCTCTCACTGAAGCACACTACACAGTTCTACAGAATTCCGCCTTGGTGGCTCCGTATATGGATGAACACAAGAATTTGCTACGCTCCAAACACCCGGAGCGGTCTGATGACTGGATTACACGTGAACAAACCAGGAGTTTCGCCAGCTGGTTGCAGACACGTACCATGCATGACACCTCTATTGAAGATGACCTGTACTTGCTGTCCCAGTTACCATCTTCGAATATAATGACTTTCAAAGGGTACGAGATAAATGGTAATACATTTTACACGATCGCCCAAGATAAGAAGAGCACCAACCAAAACAGTGGTGTCCGCTTTGATGCAGAAACCAAGACGGGAAAGGAAACATATTATGGTTATATACAGGACATATGGGAACTTGACTATCGACGTGGTTTAAAGGTCCCTTTGTTTCGGTGCAAATGGGTCAATATGACACGAGGCGGGGTAACGGAAGACCCGCAGTACGGAATGACAACAGTGGATCTCAACAATCTTGCGTATGCAGACGAACCATTCGTCCTAGCCAATGATGTGGCACAGGTTTTCTATGTGAAGGACATGTCTACCAAGCCAAGAAAAAGAAAAGATAAGGAAGCGAATGCATCGTACGATGAGCCAAAGCGGCACATAGTTCTTTCTGGGAAGAGAAACATCGTGGGAGTGGATGACAAGACAGACAAGTCAGAAGATTATGAAAAGTTTGATGAAATTGCTCCATTCACAGTGAATATTGACCCGAGCATCCCGTTAAATGATGAAGATTTTCCATGGTTACGGCGCAAAGGGACACACGCGAAGAAAAAGTTTCACACCCAAAGATCTGGGATGTGATCGGCTTCACTAGCTATCATCACTTTCTTCTGTGTTTCGCACCGAGAGGGGAATCTCTGTAATAGTTAGGGTAGTTATGTGTTTTGGCATTTGAAACGCGAAGAAATTTTATGTGCAAACAAATTCTTTCATGCCTTTACTGATTTTTAAAGTTAAGTTATTCACAAACTAGTGATTCACACTAATTTCAAATAATTCAAAATTTAAACTATTCAAATTTGAAAACTACGGGCACTAACAGAAAGTTTGTAATTTTTTGTACCTAAAACAAAAATGTTCACAAAGAAACTCTAAATACACAAAAAAACAACACAAAAATAAATAAAGCAAAAAAATAATAAAAAAAGCCCTAACAGAAAGTTTGTAATTTTTTGTACCTAAAACAAAAATGTTCACAAAGAAACTCTAAATACACAAAAAAACAACACAAAAATAAATAAAGCAAAAAATAAAATAAAAAAAGCCCGCCTACTAGGCCAGAGCGGCCTGCATACGACTAGAAACCCAACCTGTCGTTGGGCCAGGATGCAGGCCCGCAAAGGCCAAGTGGGCCCACAGGGCTGCAAAGAACACGTAGGCCCAGTAAGCCTGCTTTGGAGAGGAGCTCGAGAGAGCGACCGCACGGGGGTTTATAAACCAGTGCGGTCGCCCCTCGGCTAGCGAGGTGGGACTAAACTTGCCGCACCGCATCTGCGCCAGCGCACCCCCTTTAGTACCGGGCCGTGGCACAAACCGGTACTAAAGGGGGGCCTTTAGTACCGGTTTGTGCCCCCACCCGGTACTAAAGGGGGTCGCTTCCCGCCGCTTGGCCTGGCCAAAACAGGCCTTTAGTACCGGTTGGTGGTTCCAACCGGTACTAAAGGTGCCTTCTATATATACAACGGCTACGAAAATTTCAGTTTCCCTCTCTGTTCGTTCCTCTGTTTCCGTCTCCGTCGCCGTCGCCGCCGCCCTCGATCGTCTCCGTCGCCGCTCGTCTCCGTCGCCGCCCCCGTCCCCGTCGCCGCCCCCGTCCCCGTCGCCGCCCTCGTCTCCGTCGCCGCCCCGGGCCCGTCCCCGTCGCGCCGTCCCCGTCCCCGTCGCGCCGTCCCGCCGTCGCCTCGCCGTCCCCGTCGCCTCGCCGTCGCCTCGCCTCGCCTCGCCTCGCCGTCGCCGTCGCCCGCTGTGAGCCCTCCCCGAGCCCGTACACACACACACAAGCATGTTTAATTAGTTTAGATAATTAGTCTTTAATTAGTTTAGATTATTTAGATTATTATTTTGTATGTTTAATTAGTTTAGATAATTAGTGTTTAATTAGTACACACACACACACGTATTTTGTATGTTTAATTAGTTTAGATTATTTAGATTATTATTTTTTCACTATTATATATGTATGAATGCATGTTAGATGGATATAATTAGTGTTTAATCAGTTAGAAATTAGTGTTATATAGAAATGTTAGAAATGTTAGAAATTTTAGTGTTATTTAGATTATTTAGATTAGCATAATTAGTGTTATATAGAAATGCTAGAAATTTTAGTTATCAAAATCCAATCATTAAAAAATGTTACTTTTTACGGGAATATAGCTACTATTTGTTCTCGACGATGCCCGGCCCGCATCCTCGCCGTCGACCCGTCCGCGACGACGTCCAGCCGACCCATGTCCGGGACTGGGCTCCGCCGGGCTGGCACTGGGAGGTGCTGCCTGGAGGGGCGCGCCGCTTGATGAGGAACCCGACCCCGGGTCCCGTCGTCGACCCTGATCTCGTTTGGTGGCGTTCGCATGGGCCAGTTTCGGTGCGGAGGGACCCGGCCCCGCCGGAGGTGGTATGTCGCCGTGTCAGGGAGGAGGACGAGCACGTCCATCGCTACATGGTTGCGTTAGAGGGAGGCAGGTTCTCCAATACCTGGCAGTATCTTCGGGGATCTCACTTCAGCTATGATCCTGTGAGGGTTCCATCTCTTTGGGTGTCCATCACCCGCGCCGCAGGAACCGCGAGTGTCCTAGATTCTTCTGTAGTATTCGATCTTTAATTAGCTAGCCAGTGATGTACTATTCAATATTATATATTATTCGAGACGATGTATTCGAGATTATATCTATTATTCTAGACGAAGTATTCGAGATTATATCTATTATTCGAGACGATGTAATTTGAATACTAAATTGTTTTATATTTCTTTTGAATTAGTTAAATAAAAGCTATGGCAGACAATACCGACAGAGAGGGAGAACAGACCATGTTCGATATGATACGCGGGCCAAATGATGATCAGAATGAAGAAGATTATGACGGCTCCGAATTTCTAAACAACACCGGAGAGGGTGATATGATATTCAATCGCGACGACAGAATTGATGAAGTCATGAACTACGATTATGACGATGACGAAGAACATGTTGATCCTGAAACAACAAAGACCGGCGAGGTATATATATTTATATAAGCAGGTATCTGGTGATCATCACATGTTTTAAATGACTTGAAGATATATTAACAAATCGATCTTTGTTCTTTCAGCCATCCGGATCGAGAAAATCTTCAGGCAAAAGGACGAAACGAGGCCCGAACAAAAAGTTGAAGGAGGGCGCAAAGTACAATATCGAAGCAGTCAGACCTAATGGCGAACCATTAGCGCCTAAGAAGATTGCGGACAAGTTCATTCGTCAGTGCGGAGTTCTTGTGAAGGACCAACTCCCGATCTCCCTTCAAGAATGGAGAGAGCCAGCAAAAGACAAAAGACAAAAAGGCAAAGAGGATGCTGCTCCACGTTCAGATGTTACTTTTGTCGACAAGAATCAAAAAGATCTGCTTTGGGATACTCTCATGGAACATTTCACCCTACCAGATCATTTCACAGAAGCAGATGTGCAGAAAGTCAAGGACGCTGCTCTTAGGAAGATGATGGTTGCATTCAATAACCATAAGAATCGTGAATGGGACAAGTACGTCAAGGGAGGAAGGAAGACTCTAGTATTCGAGGGAACACTAGAGAACCAACGTGCTCATTGGGACGATTTCGTGAAATTCAAGGATTCGGAATTAGCTAAGGAACGGTCGAGAATAAACAAGAAGAATGCTGAAAAAAGGATAAGTTCCATAAGCTGGGGCCAGGTGGCTATGCGGTGGCAATGCCTAAGTGGGATAAGTCTGAGAAAGAGATGGAGGATGCATGTGCCACTCCGGTTACTAAGAGCTGGCCCCCCAGGGTCAGGACTTGGTTCTATGCGCATGGGGGGGGGGGTTGGACCCGAAGACAGGCAATGTTTCGACGAGGGCAAGTCTGAAGGGAGCCGACGATGCGATACTTGTTGCAATAGAAGAGGCACGATCGGGGGTGTTCCAGCCCAACAGAGAGAACGATGAGCTTACGCATGCCCTGGGAAATCCTGAACACCCGGGAAGAACACGAGGCAAGGGCGCTATTCCGTGGTATGAGGGGTTCTCAGACTAGAACACCGACTACAGAACCCGTGCGAGAAAGAAGATTGCCGAGGAGAAGAAGAGGAAGATGGAGGAGGAGCAGAGGAAGCGGGACTATGAACGCCTTCAAGGCTAGAAGCAAGTCAAGCGGAATTGGTAGTCAAATTCCAGTGGCAGCAGGAGCAGATCGACTCACTTACCCAGCAAAGGGGGCCTCAGCAGCTGCAGCAGCTAGCGAATGATCCAGCATTGGATAGCACCGCCCCATCCATGCCGAGAAGCAGCGTGGGTTCCGCCCCAGACGACGCAATGCTGGGTAGATACCCCGTGGATGACATCACGGAGAACACTAGCTGCGAGCTACACGTCAAAATGAAGAACATATCCATGAAGGTGGCAGACGCCGTTGCTTTTACAAATCCCCCCGAGGCAACCTTCCATTGCAACCCGATTCCAGCGGGCTATGCTCGTGTCTTGGTTGATGAGGTGGTGGACCCATATTCGGAGCTAGAGCTTGACTATCCTGGAGGTGACGACGAGCGCTTTCTCGGAGACGCCAAACATCATATCATCCTATGGAAAAAGGATTGCATCATCATTCGAAGGCCACCGACACCGCGTCAGCCGACTCCTCGTCGAAGTCCGCCACCGAGTCAGCAGTCTCCCGCTCCTGCAAGTCCACTAAGTCCGGCAAAGTGTCAGGCCACTCCTCCTCCAAGTCCGGCAAAGTGTCAGGCCACTCCTCCTCCTCCAAGTCCGCCACAACGTCAGACATCCACTCCTCCTCCAAGTCCGGCACAAGCTCAGGCCACTCCTCCACCAAGTCCGGCACAGCTTCAGGCGGCCACTCCTCCTCATCCAACTCAGCCCCGTCAGCCGTCTCCGCCGCCTCAGCAATCACAGAAGAGACACCCCGCAGCTATGGTGCGTAGCGGTACGAGTCGAGGTAGTACAGGAAGTACAGGCGGAGGCAAGCGATATAAATATGGTCCAAGCCTCACGCCTCTTCCGCCGAGGGCTTATGACAGGTCCGAGGAGGAAATCGCAGCCATATCCAAGTCCGAGGTGGAAGCCCATTTTGCACCGAAACCGCCAACACCGCCAAGGGAGAAAGTGCCTGAGGAAACGATTGACCACTTCATTCGTATGGCTCAACCACCAGCTCCCGAGCCTGTTGACACAGACTATGAGCGCCACATCAGGAAGTTAAATCGAGCACGTGTACGTAAGGAGGCGAGCTCGGGATCGAGCAAACAAGAAGCAGCTATCAAAAAATGCGGGAAAACCATTCCCCAGCTGGGAGAACAGGCGGCACAATCGATCCCCTCGCTTGTTGTGCCAACAACACGTGACAGTACGCGCGCCCAATATTATTGTGGGCAAACAGTTTACGTTCCTGAGGTGGGCAATGTGGTAATAACGGAGGAGCATATAATGCAGGCTGAAGTTCTCAAAATCACTGTTGGACAACTCCTCGAGATCGAGCCCATGCCTGTGCTTAGAGAGGATGAAATAAAACGAAAATATGTCCGGGGCCAACCTTTGGTCGAGCTAGACAAGGTCAAGAACCTCCCAACGAGAATGTATGAATTGCATCAATGGTACATGAACATTACCAAGATTTCCGATCGATTGTCCCTCATGGTGAATGTCAAGAAGGATCATTACTACCATGAGAAAGCTGTGTCCGTTGAGTATTCTGAACTATTTCAGTTATACAATCAAGACGCACTCGACAAATCTATCGTCAGTTGCTATTGTCTGTAAGTGATTTCTTTCTGTAATTTAAGTCTCAAGCTAGCTGTAGTGATCCTTATCATTACCTGTAATTATCCTCACTATATTCTTTTCTGTGGTATTATATGCAGGATGAAGATGTATGAAATGAGAAAAGGTGGACGCTATGGCATTGGGTTCATTGACCCAAACACCGTTAATGAATACACATGGAAAATAGATGAACGTCATCAAAAGGCCGTAGAGGACAGCATGCTAGAGTTCTTGAAGCGCCTCAAATACAATGAAGATATACTACTTCCTTACAACTTCCAATGAGTCACACTGTCTTGTACTACAAATTCTCTGTTTTTGCCTAGTAGCTAGCTATATGTTTTTGCTTACATATGCCCGCTTAATTAAGACATGCAAACGTGTGTGCATGCAGATATCACTGGGTCTTGTGTATCATTAAAGTTGACGCCGGAACAATTGAAATACTGGACTCACTACTCAAAGAAAAAACTAACTATAACATCTTGTTTGGGATAGTCAACAGGTAATTTCAATCATTATTAACTATATATCTCGGCCTATTTAGTTCGTCATTTCATGATATGAACTATTTAATAACCCCTTTATTCATTTTCTTTTTCGGCGGGCAGGGCTTGGGCAAGGTTCATCAGGGTCACGGACGGCGAATGGAAAGAAAAACTTAAATGGGGAAGACCCAAGGTAAGTAATTAAGTAGTACTAGCTAGCTAGCTAGCTGCCATCTCTTTAATTATCA
Organism: Triticum aestivum; assembly: GCF_018294505.1. Taxonomy (NCBI): domain Eukaryota; kingdom Viridiplantae; phylum Streptophyta; class Magnoliopsida; order Poales; family Poaceae; genus Triticum; species Triticum aestivum. The sequence continues at coordinate 86,956,837 of NC_057801.1, read as the reverse complement.
TGCTTGATTAATTATTATCTGATCAAATTCCATTCTCGTAAAGGTCCTGAAGCAGGCGCAGGGGACTGATCTGTGTGCATTCTGCGTTTGCAAGAACATTCGCATGATGGCATCCGAAAGGAGCAGATCTCAAAGACAGGAATGGGTACGCTTGTCAAAACACTATTCACAATTTTTACACCATTATCGATATCTAGTCACACAACTAATACACATGCATATTGATCTCCTTCTTAACAGTTCAGAGAGGTGCGGGCGAAGCTCCTAGAAACGGAGCGCGTAGAAGCACTTCAAGAGGAAATAGCGGGTTTTTTGCTCGACCAGGTCATAAATCCGAAGGGAGAATACTATTACCCGCTACCGCCCCAATGAAAACCACTTCCAATTGTCATCGTGCTCTGAAGGCACCAATTAGGCTATAATGCCACTGGCTCCGAAGGCAACATGCATATGTAGGAGAAATTGTATATAGCTATACATGTGTGTATGTGTGAATTAATTAATATGATGGTTTGTGAGACATTGATGATATATATATATATATGCATGATTGGTTCTACTAGAAATTCTATATATATATATGCATAACGTGTACAATGTGTAGTATCGTAAAATACCAGCAAACGAAAAAGAATTAAAATGGAAACACAAAATTAAATGAAAAAGAAATCATAAAACTAAAACCCCCCAAACCTTATAGTACCGGTTGGTCTTACCAACCGGTACTAAAGGACTCTAGGCCCCTGGAGCTGGCTCGTGCCACGTGGTTTCTCTTTAGCACCGGTTCGTGCTGAACCGGTACTAAAGGGGGGGGGGCTTCAGTGCCCACACTTTAGTGCCGGTTATGGAACCGGCACTAAAGGGCCTTATGAACCGGTGCTATTGCCCGATTCTGCACTAGTGTTCAAGGCCAGTTAGACTAAGGCAAGATCATGCATCAAATATTGGTACTACTACCACAACAGATATTAATTTGGATGAACTTCCTTTTGATCTGGCCAATCGAAAAAGAATACCACAGTACACTAAGAATCCAAAGAAGCAAGATGAGATCAGAAGAATATATTTAACTAGAGGACCTTATAGGCCAAAAGAAGGCTTTGTATATCCGCAGAAGACCATCAGAGGATTCGAAAGAAGATTCAAGCCAGAATGGTTTAAAGATTATCATTGGCTAGAGTACAGTGATAAAGTGCATAAGGCATTTTGCCAATGTTGCTATTTCTTCAGAGATTGCATCGACGATCAAGGTGGGAATGATGCATTTGTTGTCAATGGTTTCTCGAGTTGGAATAAGAAATACAGATTAGATACTCATGTGGGTGAGGTTAATAGCTATCACAATGTAGCTGCTAAAAGGTGTGATGCCTTGATGAATCAAGATCAGTCCATTAAAGTTGCCCTCAACAAGCAAACTGATATCACAAAAAGGCAAAATCGTATTCGGTTGAATACTTTCGTCGAATCTGTTAGATACTTATTACATCAAGGTTTAGCTTTCCGTGGCAATGATGAATCAGAGGAATCCAAAAATAAGGGGAATTTTCGAGAGTTGGTACAAACATTAGCAAATTAGAATGAGGATGTGAGGAATGTAGTTCTTAAGAATGCTCCAAAAAATTGCAAATGGGTGTCTCCAGATATTCAAAAGGAACTTGCAAATTATTTTGCCAAGGTAAATTACTACTTTCTGGCATCTCTATTCTTTATTTATTTCATATGATTTATCTCTCCGAGCACCTAAAAATATATTTTATCTGGTTTGTTACAGATAACATTGAATTCTATTCTTGAAGAAATTGGTGGTGATGTTTTCAGTTTGTTGATTGATGAGGCTTCCGATGTGTCCGACAAAGAACAAATGGCTATTGTGTTGAGGTATGTTGATAAGCTTGGGTTAATCCTAGAACGACTAGTTGGGGTAGTACATGTGAAGGAAACATCGGCAACGTGTCTCAAGTCAGCCCTTGAGAAATTGCTTGTTGATATTGGATTAAGCTTCAAACAAGTTAGAGGGCAATGCTATGACGGGGCGAGCAATATGAGGGGTGAGTTCAATGGTTTGAAAGCTAAAATTCTGGAAGAGAATAAGTCAGCATATTACGTGCATTGTTTTGCTCACCAACTCCAATTGGTTATCGTAGGAATTTCAAAGAAGAATGAAGATATTGCAGATTTCTTTTACATGATTTCTCTTCTGTTTAATGTGGTTGGAGCTTCTTGCAAAAGAAAAGACATGATCAGAGACACTAATAGAGAGAATGTGAAAAAAGCCATAAGTATTGGGCGAATTAGTACCGGCACAGGGTTGAATCAAGATCAATCACTTCAAAGGGCGGGAGACACCCGTTGGGGTTCTCACTATAGAACCCTCTCAAGCCTAATTCAGTTGTTCCCATCAATTGTCAGTGTCCTCAAGTATGTATCAAAAGAAGGCAAGAAAGATTCCAAGAAAAGTGAAGCAAGTGGTCTTCTATCATATTTTGGAACCTTTGATTTTGTGTTCTATTTGCACATATGTTCCATATATTAGGGAGTGCCAACACTCTGTCACAAGCATTGCAACAAAAGGATCAAGATATCTTGAATGCAATGTCATGTGTGAAGTCAACAAGGAATGATCTACAACAACTAAGAGATAATGGGTGGGAATCACTTTTGGAGAAGGTATATGCATTCTGTGAAGAACATGACATTCCAAAGCTAAGCATGCAAGATGAATATGTCAATCGACATAATACACGAAAAAGAACCAATACAACAAACCTGCATCATTATCAAATAGAGTGTCTTAACACTATTATTGATTGGCAACTTCGAGAGTTTGATGACAGATTCAATGAAGTAAATTCTGCATTGCTTATTCACATGGCTTCTTTCAACCCAAAAAACTCTTTCGCTGCTTTTAACTTGGAGAGTTTGTTGAAGCTAGCTGAGTTTTATCCTGAGGATTTTGATTCATCAAAATTGATGGATCTTGGACATGAACTTCGGATTTACATTGACAATGTCCGAGCAGACCAAAGATTTGCCAATTTGGATGGCATTGCGGATCTTGCTAAAAAGTTTGTGGATACTAAGAAGCATCTTGCTTTCCCTTTGGTGTATCAACTTCTAAAGCTAGTGCTAATTTTGCCGGTTGCCACAGCGTCAATGGAGATATGCTTTTCAGCAATGAATATTGTGAAGAGTGTTTTACGCAACAAAATGGGTGACCAGTTCATGAGTGATTGCTTGATTTGCTATGTGGAGAAAGATATATTTGCTACCATTACAAATGACACCGTAATTGATCTATTTAAGAAGATGGGAGATCGAGAAGGCAAGTTATAAAATGTGAGTCTAACATCACTTTAACTTTTTGTTTCTGCTATTTATTCTCTATATTATTTCTTACGCACCATTGTTGTGAATATAATATATTACTTTTGTTCATCCTTTTCAGGAAGTCATTGTTTTTTGCTTATTTTCTCTGAATATGTAAACACATGATTTTATGACTTTGCAGAATCAGTACTTGGTATGACAATCTTATTATTATGATACTAGTTTATCATTGGCTCATTGCATATTTTCGCTCTTCATGTCGCCCTTGGATGATATTTCTATTTGTGTTATAGTGGGCATATTTTTGGTTTTTGCTCTTTATATTGCTCTCAGCGTGAGTCACACCATAGCATGTGCTGTAGTAGGCATTGGACATTGGTTGACCCCAATGACAATTTTTTCTAGCTTCGTCCATGTCCAGTACGTACTACGTACGTTCGCCATTGTTAATGGAGGTCTCTGCTCCTCGTCCGCCGTCGTTTCTGCTCGTGCCCGTGCTGGTCTTCTTCCTCCTCATCTCCTCCCCATGTCCCCTTGAGGCCCGGGCCCTACGAGTACAAGGTACGTACGCTTACGACTTCCATTACGCACAGATCGGAGTCAACTAATAGTTATTAGCTTGCTGACTCGGTATGCGGGACGAAGCTCTAGTATGGACGCTGGGGTCAATTGACCCCAATGCCTTCGAGTATTTGAAGCTAACTAGGTCCATCCAAACTGCGTTTGACCCCAGCCCAAAATATGTGTTGACCCCAGCCCAATAGCTAATGTCCAATTATTCATAGTCTCAGCCCATAACATCCGTAAATTCTAGTAAAAAGATATAAAAGAATGTGGTGTATAGCTCCACACAGCGTTAGCACACAAGGCCCAATGCATAATACACGTACACGTTTGACGTTTCGTGAACAGCCCAGGTCGCCTCTTCGTCTCTTCCGCCATCGTCTGGTCGCCTCTCCGTCTCATCGCCTTCCCCTAATCTTTTCCTCACCTCAACTCTCAATCCCTAATCCCCAATTTGCATCGGCGACGAACAGCGACGATCCCTAATCTCCAAGGGTGATGCCGGCCGGCCGGCCGGTGCCATATAATCCTTAATCTCCCGAGTGTTGGTTGCCCACTTGGCACTTGCCCTCCTCGTAGGCTGTTCTCACGCAGGTACGCCAATCTCTTTCTCAGTTTCTCTTGGTCTCATGCACTAACAACTCTGTCTCTTACTCTCTCCGGATGGCTAATTACTAAATTTGCATTTATATATTTTTTGCTACATCTAGGAGGCTAGGGCTAGAAGGATATGGACAGATTTCTGCTGAAACGAACGGCACCAGAGACTGATCTGGCAGGGACTTCAAGGCCAGTTAGACTAAGGCAAGATCATGCATCAAATATTGGTACTACTACCACAGCAGATATTAATTTGGATGAACTTCCTTTTGATCCGGCCAATCGAAAAAGAATACCACAGTACACTAAGAATCCAAAGAAGCAAGATGAGATCAGAAGAATATATTTAACTAGAGGACCTTATAGGCCAAAAGAAGGCTTTGTATATCCGCAGAAGACCATCGGAGGATTCGAAAGAAGATTCAAGCCAGAATGGTTTAAAGATTATCATTGGCTAGAGTACAGTGATAAAGTGCATAAGGCATTTTGCCAATGTTGCTATTTCTTCAGAGATTGCATCGACGATCAAGGTGGGAATGATGCATTTGTTGTCAATGGTTTCTCTAGTTGGAATAAGAAATACAGATTGGATACTCATGTGGGTGAGGTTAATAGCTATCACAATGTAGCTGTTAAAAGGTGTGATGCCTTGATGAATCAAGATCAGTCCATTAAAGTTGCCCTCAACAAGCAAACTGATATCACAAAAAGGCAAAATCGTATTCGGTTGAATACTTCCGTCGAATCTGTTAGATACTTATTACATCAAGGTTTAGCTTTCCGTGGCAATGATGAATCAGAGGAATCCAAAAATAAGGGGAATTTTCCAGAGTTGGTACAAACATTAGCAAATCAGAATGAGGATGTGAGGAATGTAGTTCTTAAGAATGCTCCAAAAAATTGCAAATGGGTGTCTCCAGATATTCAAAAGGAACTTGCAAATTATTTTGCAAAGGTAAATTACTACTTTCTGGCATCTCTATTCTTTATTTATTTCATATGATTTATCTCTCCGAGCACCTAAAAATATATTTTATCTGGTTTGTTACAGATAACATTGAATTCTATTCTTGAAGAAATTGGTGGTGATGTTTTCAGTTTGTTGATTGATGAGGCTTCCGATGTGTCAGACAAAGAACAAATGGCTGTTGTGTTGAGGTATGTTGATAAGCTTGGGTTAATCCTAGAACGACTAGTTGGGGTAGTACATGTGAAGGAAACATCGGCAACGTGTCTCAAGTCAGCCCTTGAGAAATTGCTTGTTGATATTGGATTAAGCTTCAAACAAGTTAGAGGGCAATGCTATGACGGGGCGAGCAATATGAGGGGTGAGTTCAATGGTTTGAAAGCTAAAATTCTGGAAGAGAATAAGTCAGCATATTACGTGCATTGTTTTGCTCACCAACTCCAATTGGTTATCATAGCAATTTCAAAGAAGAATGAAGATATTGCAGATTTCTTTTACATGATTTCTCTTCTGTTTAATGTGGTTGGAGCTTCTTGCAAAAGAAAAGACATGATCAGAGAGACTAATAGAGAGAATGTGAAAAAAGCCATAAGTAGTGGGCGAATTAGTACCGGCACAGGGTTGAATCAAGATCAATCACTTCAAAGGACGGGAGACACCCGTTGGGGTTCTCACTATAGAACCCTCTCAAGCCTAATTCAGTTGTTCCCATCAATTGTCAGTGTCCTCAAGTATGTACCAAAAGAAGGCAAGAAAGATTCCAAGAAAAGTGAAGCACGTGGTCTTCTATCATATTTTGGAACCTTTGATTTTGTGTTCTATTTGCACATGATGTTCCATATATTAGGGAGTGCCAACACTCTATCACAAGCATTGCAACAAAAGGATCAAGATATCTTGAATGCAATGTCATGTGTGAAGTCAACAAGGAATGATCTACAACAACTAAGAGATAATGGGTGGGAATCACTTTTGGAGAAGGTATATGCATTCTGTGAAGAACATGACATTCCAAAGCTAAGCATGCAAGATGAATATGGCAATCGACATAATACACGAAAAAGAACCAATATAACAAACCTGCATCATTATCAAATAGAGTGTCTTAACACTGTTATTGATTGGCAACTTCGAGAGTTTGATGACAGATTCAATGAAGTAAATTCTGCATTGCTTATTCACATGGCTTCTTTCAACCCAAAAAACTCTTTCGCTGCTTTTAACTTGGAGAGTTTGTTGAAGCTAGCTGAGTTTTATCCTGAGGATTTTGATTCATCAAAATTGATGGATCTTGGACATGAACTTCGGATTTACATTGACAATGTCCGAGCAGACCAAAGATTTGCCAATTTGGATGGCATTGCGGATCTTGCTAAAAAGTTGGTGGATACTAAGAAGCATCTTGCTTTCCCTTTGGTGTATCAACTTCTAAAGCTAGTGCTAATTTTGCCGGTTGTCACAACGTCAGTGGAGAGATGCTTTTCAGCAATGAATATTGTGAAGAGTGTTTTACGCAACAAAATGGGTGACCAGTTCATGAGTGATTGCTTGATTTGCTATGTGGAGAAAGATATATTTGCTACCATTACAAATGACGCCGTAATTGATCTATTTAAGAAGATGGGAGATCGAGAAGGCAAGTTATAAAATGTGAGTCTAACATCACTTTAACTTTTTGTTTCTGCTATTTATTCTCTATATTATTTCTTACACACCGTTGTTGTGAATATAATATATTACTTTTGTTCATCCTTTTCAGGAAGTCATCGTTTTTTTGCTTATTTTCTCTGAATATGTAAACAAATGATTTTATGACTTTGCGGAATCGGTACTTGGTATGACAATCTTATTATTATGATACTAGTTTATCATTGGCTCATTGCGTATTTTCGCTCTTCATGTCGCCCTTGGATGATATTTCTATTTGTGTTATAGTGGGCATATTTTTGGTTTTTGCTCTTTATATTGCTCTCAGCGTGAGTCACACCATATCATGTGCTGTAGTAGGCATTGGACATAGGTTGACCCCAATGACAATTTTTTCTAGCTTCGTCCCTGTCGGTATGTACTACAGCTACAGGAGATTGGGAGATGCTGCCGGCGACACTTGATGACGGCGGTGCTCGTTGGGGCCAACTGCACACCAGCGGGCGGAAACTCTTGCAGGTAGACTTCTTGCGGCCAGGGCCGCCGCCTCCTGCCCCGGTTTCTGGGCCTCCAATTGGTCCATAACCTTGTACAAATCCACTTCCAGCAGCCACCGAGTGTGATTATGACGTGAATGCGCTTGCGGAACAAGCAACTGGCTTGAGACAGCAGCATGGGTAGAAGTCATTTGAATTACTTTAAAATTCATGTTGACTTCCTTTTTACATTTTGTGGAACTTCGTCATGCAAACACGACCAATTTTATGTAAGGCTTGTTTTTTGACTCCCTGAGAATGTGTCCATCACGTGGAATTTCATGAAATTGCTGAACCTACCCTGGGATTAAGAGGGACTTGGCAAATCTGCCCCCCTATACGCTTGCGGGCGCATCCGCGGACAGCGTCCACCGGTCCCTCGTATGTTACGTCGCGCATCACATACCTCAAATTTTGATCCTCAAATCCATGCATGTCAATTATACGATACAAAAATTGTCCAAAATCAAAAGTATGAAACAAATCAAAGCAAATCATAGTTCAACAAACCTGACATGCCAAAATGAAATCAATGTCCGAGCTTGACGGATGGCCTAGGATCACTGGCCGGGCGCCTGCGCCGAGCGGAATGCGTCGTGCTCCAGGCGACATGCGTCTTGCTCCCCCTGCATCTGGGCTGCCTGCTCTGCCTACATCCGGGCTGCCTCCTCCGCCTGCATCGTACTCTCTACGTTCGTTGATCTCCTTCTTCTTGTGCGCAAGCCACTTCTTCGCATGCTCCTCCAAGGGTTTTGTCCGCCAACATGATCCTCGCATCCTCCACGTCTCATGCGAGTTGCAACCTCTCATTCTGAAGCTCTATGTCACCAAATGTCTTGGCCTTCTCCAGTTCCCATTTGATGCCTCTTGTTGCTTCTCCAACTCGATCTTCTCCCTCTCAATTTCGAGATTCTTCTCCGCCCTCTTTCGGTCCCACTCCATCATTTCCTTTTGCGCATCCAACATGAGTTTGTACCTCTCCTCCTTGTTGTTCTCCCTTGCCGAAAAAATGCCCGTCCATGTGGACGATATTTTTATAGCCGCGGCGTCACGGGAGCCACGTGCCTTCTCCCACTTGTTTCCTATGACTTGGCGGTTATCCTTTGGCACATTGGCTTTTCCATTCGTCACGACAACATCATCCTCTTCATTGTCCAACCCAATTGATTGGTTTGAGCTTGAGCCATCATTCCTCTTCTTGCCGGACTTGAGATCAACCACAAGTTGGTTCCACTTCGGCTTGCCATTCAATATGATGCAACAATGGCTAGGAAAGGGCTTCTTCTCCACCTCGTGATACAAAGTGGACTCCACCGCCTTCTAGAAAACAACATACGTATGAGCACGAGAATGCAAACCCAAGAAGCATATGCAAATGACGACAAGATGAAGCAATTGAGCTTAAGTGAGTTGCCACTCCCATCCCACTTTGAGGGTGTTTGGTCACTTGTGAGTAGTAGCCGACGTACTTGTTCACTTCCCCTTGGATGATCCCCCAACGATGTTGGCGAGATGCTACATTGCGGGTGGTCACTATAAGATGCATCTCCACATACTCCTTTTGTTCATGATACTCCTTCCAAATTTTCTTCCAATACTTGTTCCCCTTTTGCTCGGTGCCGCATACTGGATCCATCATTGTGACCAACCAAGCTTTAACCAACAAGATATCCTCAAATCTTGAGAATGTCGGACCTCTCGCCTTCGCTGCCTTGGTCTTCTTCTTCTTCTTCTTGCTCGGATTGGGTTCGGATGCTGTCCCAACTTCAAATGCGGTGGTGGCCTCCAATTCATACTCCATTTCGGTCGAATCTTCATTGTCATTGATCATGTTTGACAAGAACGGCTCCCACATGATTATGGTTTGCAAGCATTCATCATGTGTGAAATGAACTAGCGATCTATGCAAAAATCTGATCTGACAGGAGCAAAGAAAACGCACCAACTCTTGCTCGGTCATTCCGTCGAACATGTCGAGGGCAGCCCGGGCACTGCCGGTGCCCGTGCTCATCCGCGCCCGAACGAGCTGCGACGAGTCACATACGCCGACCGCCGTCATCTGTGTGGGTGGAAAGCTCTGCGGAATGGCCCGGCCGGCCATCGAATCTTCCTCTGTCCCAACGGGGTTGGACGGTGTAATCCGTGTCGGTGCTCAGACGGAGGGGGGTGGGAATCCGGGCGCGGCGGAGGAGACAGTGCTCCACCATGTATGAACCTCTCTGCGTCGCTGCCTCCCTTTCTCGCTGCCGGTGTCACCAAAACTGTCGCAGTTGTCTGGGTAGGGCTGGACGACATCTCCGGCGGTAGATCGGGACCAGTGGTGGGGATTGGGAGCAAGGGTGGAGGACGGCGAGGGTCCGGGTGCGGGAAAGGCACGTCGGGCGTGCCCGGGCGCCCCCATATCCGTCCCATATTTGTGCTGGATATGAGGGGTGCCGGTCAGTCTAGGCGTCTGAGGCCTATTTAAGGAGTTCATCTGGGTTGAAAAATCGTGACCGGGCGGCCCGCCCGGGAGTATGAGAGGCAGGTTTCAAGCGCCCGGCTGTAGATGCTCTAACTAAACTTGGCACTAGCTACTTGCCTCAAACTGAGCAAAAGACATACTCCGTATCACTAAGCAGTACTCCCTCCGATCTTTGAATATTTTAATCTGGACTACATAAAGACTAAAATGAGTGAACAAACACACTAAAATGCATTTATAATTCTAGTATATACATTGGACTTAGAAAAAAGTTTCTTAATTAAAGAACATAGAAAAAAAGTTGAAATATCTTATAATAGTGAATAGAAAGAGTACGTGATAAAATAGTGTTCTTGAGAGAGAAAGGGGTCAGACGGAGTTGGGTGGACCTGAACTTTCATGCCAGCAGTCCAAAATAATATGCTGACAGAGTATGGCCCAATTCTTTTGGCCGATTCTCCCAGAATCTTGAGAATCGACCCTCCACCCAGCTTCTCTCGGAATCTTAAACTCACATTTTCTTCATATTTCTAGTTGTTTACATCCTAACTAGTTAGAATTGTAAAAAATACATGAGTTTAAGATTTTGAGAGAAGCTGGGGAAGACCTGATTCTTAAGATTCTAGGAGAATCGACCAAGAAAATTGGACCATATCCTCTTCTGAAAAGATTTCTAACGAGATGTTATGTCTTAGAATATATTTGTAGAGACTGACACATTTACCACCTATGAGAAATAAGGCAAGAGCCATTGCATGACTAAGTGAAACGGCAATAAAACCCACCAGCCGAACATCAACTTATGTCTTCATATCTTCACAATACTAGTGTGGAAGCCATGGACCCAATGGATGCCGGCAGTGCCGGTGCTAAAGGGTAACTATGATGTCAGACGACATCATGGAATTAAGGGTTACCGCCTATGTTTTAGCACTTTTAGGTATAGTTTGTGTACGTACAAGCTAAATTTCTAGCGTTGACATCACAGCTTCTATAGTTTGTGTACATATAACTATATTTTACTACTTTTAGGTATAGTTTGTATACATCTAGGGATCATATCTGTCAATTGTTCGACATCCGATTCCTTTTTTTGGTTCGCCGGTCATACATTGGGTTGTGTTACCCACTGCCCATCGTCCTTGTGCAGCTCTACTCCAATACCGGCATCCATTCTACACAGGTCAACTCATCCTCACCAACCTCGCGGGCTGCGGCAAGGCCAAATATAGGCACCATAACGATGTTGGGAACACAACAGCATAAGTTTATTTTTCTTTCTATAAATGTAAACCCATCGATCATGTCCATGGCTAAATCATACTTATGAAAGAGTGTGCTTACATCATGTACAACATGCCAACAATGGTAGCGCACATTTGGTTCTCATTCCTTCGCTTCATTTCTCTCTCCTTTTATTGAACCAAACCCATAGAACAATCATTCTATGGTATATGTATTAAAATAAAGTTCAATATTTACAAAATTAAGCTACAGAAAGAAAACAAAAGTTCAACGGACTTCAGTTCTAGTAAAACCCATTGGTAACATGGTAAACTAGTTAAAAAAACTTTTCAATCGAACTCGATAATTGAGCTTCAAATCTGGTCTTGATTCTATGGCTGAGCAATAGCAGATCAGCCTTGAGTAATCTTCTCCATGAGTGCACTGATGGAGGCTATGCCTTGAAGATTTTACCATTTCTTTTCATCCAAATATTCTAGCAACCCATGATAGATATTTCCTAGAAATCGAGGTAGGCAAGGCTTGTGTCAGGAGCATGATCTCATCATAGATCGAAATACCTCTTTCTCTGCGTCTAAGAATGGATTCTCAATAGCTAAGAGCAAGATCACAGCCCCCAAAAAGGTGCATTATACGATGGTAGGTGGAAAGATTTCCTATGCAACAGGTTCCTTGAATTTACTCTATCATGCATCATCAGCCAAAAGAAAATTTTGTATCTGAGCATAGCAGCATTTTTTGAGATCTTCTTAAAAAAAATTGGGGGGGAGGGGGGGGGGGGGTCTCCTTTTGTCAGTTCTTTATAGGGCTTGATGGATGAGAAATTCGACCCCAAAGGATATACCTATCTATCAGAATGATTTGAGGCGTGGACTTCCTGGGTAATGATTTGAAGTTCTTGGAACTGAAGGTGTGCCTGGGTTGAGAGTGGAGTATGGAAGTTTTCCAGATAATATTCTGCTTGAAAGAACTCTTGAACATCCATGTTCTCCTTGGAGGAAAAAGAGATAAGTTCTGGGAATCTATCTTCAATTGTGCCATGTCCTCATTTGTCTTGCCAAAATGCAATGGTGTTTCCCAGCTCAGTTTCTCCTTTTGTTAAAAGCTTGAATTGAGGGAGCAATTTAAGAATGCTCTTCCACCAGAGAAAGATCTCATGGGTCTATTTGTGATAGCACCATCAGTATAGTATGACTCCCAAATAAGTTTCACCCAACGTAAATCTCCATGATGCAAGAATTTGTGGATATGTTTCATAAGGAGGCATTTATTGTGGGTGGTAATGTGTAGACTCCCAATCCTCCTTACTCCTTGGGAATGCAGACTTTATTCCAAGAGATAAGAGATGTACCTCTATCCTCCATGCCATATTTTCTCCAGAAGAAGTAGTGTCTCAGGTATTTGTTGATTTGCCCTACAATGCCAGCAGTAGATCCAGTGTGCACATGAAGAATGTGCAAAGACTAGTGAAGACTGATTTAATCAAAGTGTTCTTGTCTCCATAAAATAAAAAAGGTTGAGCAGCCAGCAAGCCTTTTGTAAATTCTTCTAATAATTGGCACAAAGTCTTCTAATTTTTGCTTGGTAAGACCGAGTGGAAGACCAAGATAGGTGAATGGAAAACTTCGAATGGTGTAACCCAAAATGGCAGCCAAAATGTTCAATTTATCAGGGCCGGTATTAATTGGAACCATAGCAGAATTTTCAAAATTTACTCTCAGACCAGTAAAAACAGTGAAATGAAGGAGAAGATTTTTTTAGTTGCTCTATTTGGGAGCCACGTGCAGGCATGATAAGCACAGTGTCATCTTCATAGTGTATCGCTGGAATGTCAGGGCAAGGGTGAGCTTCCAAATGTTTTTAAATCAGGTTGGTGTGCATGGCATCATTCATAATAAATTGCAAAATGCCAGCAACTAACACAAAAAGCAGGGGTGAAAGGGGGTCTCCTTGTCTAACACCGTTTTTTTACACAAAAAATGTTTTACACGCAGTTTTCTTCGTCTTATCTCTGTAAGAGTTGCTAGCCCTAGACCGACAACCCGCACCTTCTTCGGCGGCCCCGTTGGCCAGAGTGGGGATGGGAGGGGTGGTCAGGCCATCACTATGTACAATTTGGGTAGGTTTAGGTGGTTGTGGTCTAGCTTGGTGGTGTATGTTGTTGGGATTGTCCCTGGTGCACCCAAGCTATGTCCAATGGTGGCGAGGTCTCCTGCATAGCTTTCTCCCATGGTGGAGGACGGCTAATCTCAGGAAGACGTGCCTTTCCCTTCCCATCTCTCTTCAAGCCACATCGAGGTGGGAGGAGTGAGGTGGTGGAGGTGGGATGTGTGAGATCTGGCCTTGGTCGATCATGGTGCTTATCATTGGCCGTGTTGTTGTTCGGAAGCGCTTCAATCTTCCCCACCGCACTACTGTTTCGTCTAGCCAAATAGCTGCTGCTGCAAGCGATGGCATTAGGTGGTTGCCACCAAGTTCGGTGCGAGTTCCATTTGTTCCTCCTGAGCTGTAGGTCAAAAAGGAGGCGCTTGAGCTGTAGTTCTGCGTCCGCTACAACCATTTCTGGCAAGAGCTGACAGTGGAGCAGCGGAGACCTCATTGCCCCAAGTGGTATATAGTTCCTGGCAATGGCAACGTTAGATTGGAGCTGGAGCTTAGTTGTGTGAGGAGGACCGAATTCAATCTAAGTATTACATCTAGGGTTCTTATAAAATTTCACACCATGTTGTAGTTTTACTTTCCAGTCGGGTACTGATGTGGGTTGAATGTCTCTTTGTTTAATATATAGTGCAATTCTGGGTCCTTCGGGGCTTTTACCCTGTTTTAAGAAAGGTAGCGCATAGTCAAACTTGTACTGCAAGGCAGATGTAGCAAAGCAGCTCAAATAGTGCTCTACTCTATGACCCTATTTGGATACTCTAACTTGGTTAGAGATTAGAGTTATTTTCTAACTCTAGACTAACCTTAAACTAACTCTAGCCTTTGGTGGTGTTTGGATGAGAGGGTAAGTTTGAAAATAAATGCACTTTTTTCAATCATTTGACTCTTTTAACCAGGATTTGCTGTGGCCGGCTCTTGTGTGGGTGACCGGTGCCGCGGCCGGCGAAGGTTGCGTCGGAGATGGTGCGGATGGATGGGAACGGGATGGAGGCGGACGGGGCGGGCGGACTGATGCGGCGGGATGGAGGCGGACGGGGCCGACTGGGGCGGGCGGAAGGGACGGTGACGAGCGGACAAACTGGTGCGGCGGGATGGAGCCGGACGGGGGCGGGCAGACGGGGGCGGCGGGGGCGGGCAGACGCGGCCGGTGTGGGCGAGCGGATGCGACCGGCGATGCAGGGCGACAGGGGCCAGCGGGAGGAGGAGAACGAGATGCAGCGGGGGAAGGAGAACGAGAGGCAGCAGGGACGAATGGATAGGATCCGGTGCGGCTGCATGCGACAGAAAAATAATTTTTTTAAGGCCCCACCACAACTAGCTCCAATTAGCACCTCTCCACAGGGATAGTTTTTTTGGTGGGTTAGTTCCAATCTAACTCAAACTAACCCATGTGTTTGGATACTTTAAGAGTTAGTTCAGCCCCAAATAGCTCAAAGTAGCTCTAGCCCTGGGATCCAAACAGGGCCTATGTCCTCCCATGACAAATATGTTTTTTTTAACACAATACAATCACAGATGCTCACAAACACGAGTATACACTCACCCCTATAAATGCACGCACACCATATCTCTGCGAGCACCTCCAAGATACTGAGCCGGCACAATATTTTAAGATCGACGAAATCATCATATCTGCCTCGTAGTTGACGGGAACGTTTCCCCCCACTAAACGAACATAGCCGGATAGTCTGAAATAAATTCAGAAAAATACAAGCACCACTTCAAATGAGATGAATCCTAGTGGGCTGAAATATCATTATCTTCCTAACCATCCAGCCTTACGTTGATTTGTCCCCGGACAAAGAGGCAAACACCAAGTTTTACTAGTGCGAAATAGAACTGAAGTTCCCCCGCAAAAAAAACTGAAGTTACAGGACAAATTATACGAATTGCCAGTGCCGCTGGTTGACATTTGTCAGGGGTGGAGTCAGGCCGAAGAAATTTAAAATAAATAGCATACGCCGGATCCAAGTGGCAACTGCACGGCGAGGTGGGAACCACTGGAATCTAGCCATAAATTCAGTTGCCACCTGTACAGCAATGTCCGAAGCCCGAGCAAGCTAGCGCAGATCTTGAGACCGAGCTGCACGTGCATGTATGCGTGCGTGCTTTGCTTGATTCCGCGGCGTCAACCTCTACAAGTTGGAGAAACCTCGGCCATGCTAACGAAGCATCGTCAACCTCTACAAGTCTACATCAAGTAACTCAAATTAGCCTTCCTCCCTATATATAGAACCAAGCAGTGTACGTCCTCCAAACTACCCGGAGCAAAACGTGTAGACCCTATTATACTCCCATCTTATTGGAATCCCATCAGCGAGATTCAGATACCGCCTTCAGTGGTGGCTTCAAGAATTTGCAACCAGATATTTATGTGTATTGATTTTGTCAAAATCATTGTTATTTTTAAAAAATTATCACTGTTTTTAGCAAAATCAACACTGTTTTATAAAAATCATGGGTATTCACATAAAGACCCAAAAACAGCCCTAGCGCCGCCCCTACCGCCTCGCCACCTAATGGAGATCCTTGCTTGTCGGCCGGCACCGTCGATTCTGCTCGCCGCCGTCCCGGTCTTCGTCATCCTCGCCTCGTCACCGTATCCTCTAGAGGCCCGGGCCATACATGGTACGTACGCTCATGTACCGATAATGGCTGTGCACGCATAAGGCCACGATGGTTAACTAAATTAGCTGCTAACTCGGTGAGGATTTTGTTTTGCTTTGCGTATGTATTGTGGAGGAGCACGCGAGCCGCCGCCGGCGCGACTTGACGGCCTCGCAGCTCGTCGGAGTCAGCTGCAGGTCACCAGCGGCCAGAAGCTCTTACTGGTCCAAGTGTCGCCGCCTCCTGCTCCGATGCACGGGCCTCCCATAGGCCCTCAGCCCAACAACCCCTCCCCGCCGCCACGGACATGATCGGTGGGGTCGTGCAGTATCGTGTGCGGCAAATTTGAATTATCTGGAATAAAAACAGAGGATCTTTTATTTAATGTTTGTGAAACAAAAACCCAGAGTTCATGTACTTCAAATTTGAATTTGTAGTACACATCCATGTATTGAGCGCCGAACTGGAACTATTGAACTTGCTTTAGACTGTTTGATTGAATCATGTGAAACTTGATTGAGAGCAGTCCAAACTTGCTCAAAAAATCTCATGAAACTCAATGAAAGTCCCTCAAAAATTAAAATGGGAGTCAATCATTTTGAAATTGTTTCCTAGCTTGCTCCATTCATGTGGGAGAAAGCATTTGTGTGCGGGTGAAACTACAAATATGAGATTTAGCTTCTAGCTAGGGAGCCAGAGCCAAGTCACACACTCACACTACATGTGGCCCCATTCAAAGGGAAACTGAAGGAAATATGCCCTAGATGCGATAATAAAGTCGTTATTTTATATTTTCTTATATCATGATACATGTTTATTATTCATGCTAGAATTGTATTAACCGAAAACTCGATACATGTATGGATACATAGACAAAACACCGTGTCCCTAGTAAGGCTCTACTAGACTAGCTCGTTGATCAAAGATGGTTAAGTTTTCTAACCATAGACATGTGTTGTCATTTGATGAACAGGATCACATCATTAGGAGAACGATGTGATGGACAAAACCTCGTTAGCTTAGCATTATGATCATTCAATTTTATTGATATTGTTTTCTTCATGTCAAATACATACTCCTTCGACTATGAGATTATGCAACTCCCGGATACCGGGGGAATCTCCGAAGGTGTTTGTTTGGTTGGCATAGATCGATATTAGGATTTGTCACTCCGAGTATCGGAGAGGTATCTCTGGGCCCTCTCGGTAATACACATCCCTTTCAAGCAACGTGACTAATGAGTTAGTTGCAGGATGATGTATTACGGAATGAGTAAAGATACTTGCCGGCAACGAGATTGAACTAGGTAAGAAGATACCGACGATCAAATCTCGGGCAAGTAACATACCGTTGACAAAGGGAATAATGTATGTTGTCATAATGGTTTGACCGATAAAGATCTTCGTAGAATATGTGGGAGTCAATATGAGCATCCAGGTTCCGCTATTGGTTATTGACCGGAGAGGTGTCTCGGTCATGTCTACATAGTTCTCGAACCCATAGGGTCCACACGCTTAACGTTTGATGACGATATTGTATTATATGAGTTGTGTGATTTGGTGACCGAATGTTGTTCGGAGTCTCGGATGAGATCACGGACATGACAAGGAGTCTCGAAATGGTCGAGAGGTAAAGATTGATATATAGGATCATAGTATTCGGACACCGGAAGTGTTCCGGAGGATACCGGGTACATATCAGAGTACCGGAGGGGTTACCGGAACCCCCGGCAAAAGATATGGGCCTATTGGGCCAACAGGGGAAATGCACCAGCCACAAGTGCACCCCCATATGGGCCGGCCAAAGAGGAGAAGGAAAGAGGACAAGGGAAAAAGGAAAAGTAGGAAGTACTACTTCCTTCTTCCCCCTTTCCCTCCCATTCGGCTATTTATGGAAGGGGGGCGCCACTTGGGAAACCCCCAAGTAGGATTTAGATCCTACTTGCGGCACCCCATGGCTGCCTCCCCTCTCCCTCCAACCTATATATATGTGGGGGGCGCCCTAGCACAGCCCAGACAATTGTTAGCGGTGTGCGGCGCCCCCCTCCACCGTTTACTCCCACGGCCATATCTTCGTAGTGCTTAGGCGAAGCCCTGCGCGGATCACTTCACCATCACCGTCACCACACCGTCGTGCTGATAGTTCTTATTGATATGCATCTCGTAGATAGATCTTGTGTGAGCGTAAGATTTTTTTTGGAAATTGCATGCTATGTTCCCCTACAGTGGTATCAGAGCCAGGTCTATGCATAGATGATATGCACGAGTAGAACACAAAGAATTGTGGACGGTGATCATCATACTACTTACCACCAATGTCTTATTATGATTCTGCGGTATTGTTGGATGAAGCGGCCCGGACCAACCTTACATGACCACATTCATGAGACCGGTTCCACCGACAGACATGCAACTAGTTTTGCATAAAGGTGGCTGGCGGGTGTCTGTTTCTCCTACTTTAGTTCTATCCAATTTGAATGCGACCAGTCCTTGTTGGAGGTTAAAACAACAAACTTGATAAATCACTGTTGTGGTTTTTGTGCCGTAGGTAAGAACGGTTCATGCTAGGAGCCCGTAGCAACCACGTAAAACTTGCAACAAGAAAGTAGAGGACGAACTTGTTTTTGCAGGGCATGTTGTGATGTGATATGGTCAAGACATGATGTGATATAGGTTATTGTATGAGATGATCATGTTTTGTAAAAGTTATCGGCAACCGGCAGGAGCCTTATGGTTGTCTCTTTATTGTATGAAATGCAAACGTCATGTAATTGCTTTAGTTTATCACTATGCGTTAGCGATAGTTGTAGAAGCAATAGATGATGAGACAACCATGACGCAACGATGGAGATCAAGGTATCGAGCCGGTGACTATGGAGATCATGATGATGCTTTGGAGATGGAGATCAAAAGCACAAGATGATGATGGCCATATCATGTCACATATTTTGATTGCATGTGATGTTTATCTTTTATGCATCTTATTTTGCTTAGTACGTCGGTAGCATTATAAGATGATCCCTTAACTAAATATAAAAGTATTAGTGTTCTCCCTGAGTATGCACCGTTGTGACAGTTCATCGTGCTAAGACACCACGTGATGGTCGAGTGTGATAGGCTCTACGTTCACACACAACGTGTGCAAGATAGTTTTGTACATGTTGAATACTCGGGTTAAACTTAACGAGCCTAGCATGTACAGACATGGCCTCGGAACACTAGAGACCGGAAGGTCGAATGTGAATCATATAGTAGATATGATCAACATAGAGATGTTCACCATTCATGACTACCCCATCTCACGTGATGATCGAACATGGGTTAGTTGATTTGGATCACGTATCATTTAGATGACTTGAGGGATGTCTATCTAAGTGGGAGGTATTAAGTAATTTGATTAATTGAACTTAATTTATCATGAACATAGTCTAGATAGTATTTGCAAATTATGTTGTAGATCAATAACTTCCGTTGTAGCTCCCCTATTTTTGATATGTTCCTAGAGAAAACTAAGTTGAAAGATGATAGTAGCAATGATGCGGACTGGGTCTATGATCTGAGGATTATCCTCATTGCTACACAGAAGAAATGTCCTTGATGCACCACTAGGTGACAAACCTATTGTAGGAGCAGATGCAGATGTTATGAACGTTTGGCAAGCTTGATATGATGACTACTTGATAGTTTAGTGTGCCATACTTTACGGCTTTGAATCGGGGCTTCAATGATGTTTTGAACGCCACGGAGCATATGAGATGTTCCAACAGCTGAAATTGGTATTTCAGACTCATGCCCGTGTTGAGAGGTTTGAGACTTCTCATAACTACTTTGCCTACAAGATGGAGGAGAATAGCTCAGCTAGTGAGCATGGGCTCAGAATGTCTGGGCACTATAATCGCTTGAATCAAGTGGGAGTTAATCTTCCAGATAAGATAGTGTTTGAAAGAGTTCTCTAGTCACTATCACCAAGCTACTAGAACTTCGTGATGAATTATAATATCCAAGGGATAACGAAAAGGATTCCCGAGCTCTTCGCGATGCTGAAATCGGCGAAGGTACGAATCAAGAAAGAACATCAAGTGTTGATGGTTAACAAGACCACTAGTTTCAAGAAAAAGGACAAAGGAAAAGAAATAGAACTTCAAGAAGAATGACAAGCAAGTTGCCACTCCCATGAAGAAGCCCAAATCTAGACCTAAGCCTAAAACTAAGTGCTTCTACTGCAAAGGAAATGGTCACTGGAAGTGGAACTGCCCCAAATACTTGGTGGATAAGAAGGATGGAAAAGTGAACAAAGGTATATTTGATATACATGTTATTGGTGTGTATTTTACTAGTGTTCGTAGTAACCCCTGGGTATTTCATACCGGTTCAGTTGCTAAGATTAGTAACTCGAAACAGGAGTTGCAGAGACTAGTTAAAAGTGAGGTGACGATGTGTGTTAGAAATGATTCCAAGGTTGATATGATCACCATCGCACACTCCCTCTACCTTAGGGATTAGTGTTGAACCTAGATAAATGTTATTTGGTGTTTGCGTTGAGCATGAATATGATTAGATCATGTTTATTGCAATATGGATATTCATTTAAGTTAGAGAATAATTGTTATTCTGTTTACATGAATAAAACCTTCTATGGTCATACACCCGATGTGAATAGTTTATTGAATCTCGATCATAGTGATATACATATTCATAATATTGATGCCAAAAGATGCAAAGTTGGTAATGATAGTGCAATATACTTACACTACTGGAATCAGCTACTTTGCCATCTGCCAGCTCTTTGCCATCAGCTACCCGAAAGCAGACGGCAAAGAACTGGCTGATGGCAAAGAAAGCCTTTGCCATCAGCTTGTTCTTTGCCGTCCGCTAGCTGACGGCAAAGAATCTTTGCCGTCCGCTAGCAGACGGTAAAGAGGGAGGGGGGCCCCACTGAGGAGCTGTTTAAAAAATACTTAACGTCCCCCCTCTTTGCCGTCTGCTAGCAGATGGCAAAAAGGGCCGACGGCAAACATTCAACATATCTAACGGCGCGCCCCACCCCACCCTCTGTCCCTGTTTCTCTCCTGCTCCCACACGCGCGCCGCCGCTCCCAGCACTCGCCGCCCCCCGGTCGCCCCACCGGCCCCCTGCCCCGTCGCCCCACCGGGCCCCCGCCCCGTCGCCCCCGCCGCCCTGCTGTCTCGGCGCCGCCGCGCCCCGGCCCCCAGGCGCCCCAGCCCCCCCCCCATCTCAGGCCCGGCGCCGCCGCCCCAGGCCGCCCCGCCCCCCTCCTCCACCGGCCCCCCGCCTCGTCGCCACTGCCGCCCGGCGCCGTCGCCCAACCGGCCCCCCGCCCCGTCGCCCCCGCCGCCCTGCCATCTCGGCGCCACCGCCCCCCCCCCCCCGCGCCCCACCGCCCCGAGCCCGGCGCCGCCGCCCCAGGCCGCCCCGCCCCCTCCTCCACCGGCCACCTCCTCCACCAGCCCAGGTGAGCTCTACCTCCTCTGTTTTTCCTTTTTTCTGTTTTTTTAGTTTTAGGTTTATGTTTAGTTTAGATTTAGTTTTAGTTTTAGTTTTAGTTTTAGGTTTATTTTTAGTTTAGTTTTAGGTTTAGATTTAGTTTTTTCCTTTTTTTTCTTTTTTTTAGTTTTAGGTTTATGTTTAGTTTAGATTTAGATTTAGTTTTAGTTTTAGTTTTAGATTTAGGTTTAGATTTAGGTTTAGTTCAGTTTTAGGAAAGAAAAAGAAGAAGAAGAAAAAAACAGGAGAGGACGAGAAGAAGAAGAGGAAAAAGGAAAGGAAGAAGAAGAAGAGGAGGAGGAGAAGAAAAAAGAAGAAGAGGGAGAAGAAGAAGAAAAAAGAGGAGAGGAGGAGAAGAAGAAGAGGAAAAAGGAAAGGAAGAAGAAGAGGAGGAGGAGGAGAAGAAAAAAGAAGAAGAGGAAGAAGAAGAAGAAAAAAGAGGAGAGGAGGAGAAGAAGAGGAAAAAGGAAAGGAGGAGGAAGAAGAAGAAGAAGAAGAAGAAGAAGAAGAAGGAAAAAAGGAAGAAAAGGAAGAAGAGGAAGAAGAAGAAAAGGAAAAAAGAGGGGGAAAACCCGACCCGACACAGCACCCCGACCCCGACCCGGCACCCCGACCCCGACACCCCAACCCCGACACCCCGACCCCGACCCCGACACCGACACCCCGACCCCGAGCCTGACCCGACACCCCGACCCCGACACCGACACGGCACCCCGACCCGACACCCCGAGCCCGAGACCCCGACCCCGACCCCGACACCCCGACCCTGACCCCGACCCCGACACCGACACCCCAACCCCGAGCCTGACCCGACACCCCAACCCCGACACCGACATGGCACCCCGACCCCGACCCCGACACCAACACCCCGACCCCGACACCGACACGACACCCCGACCCCGGCCCGGCACCTCGACCCGACACCCCGACCCTGAGACCCCGACCCCGACCCCGACACCCCGACCCCGACCCCGACCCCGACACCGACACCCCAAGTTCTGATTCGGCAAAACTTTCCAGGGTTTGTCACGTTGCCTGGTGAGGGTCGGCTTCCAGAGGTTGGATTGAGTTGGGAGCACTACTTGGCTTCCCTGGCCCCGCTGGTTGAGATTATCGACGGTGTCTTGTGCAAGACGAGGGCAGACATGGTGATCAGAAAGTTCTGGGTAATTTCTCCTTTACACAATTAAAAATCTTCAACTAGCTATAGTTATTAATTCTACTAATCAATATTGTCTCATTTGATTGCAGACATTCTACAGGTGTGAGGAGGGATACGAGGAGGAGGAGGCAGATGTTATCCACAAGGAGTGCAAGCGCCTACTTCAGAACTTACGGCATGAGGCTCGGGTGCAGTCTGTTCGAAACTACTACGCCGACCGTGGTATCAAGAAGTCCAAGCGGGAGTGCCGCGATAAGTTCTTGAGTAAGGAGCAGTACATGAAGGTAATTCTTAAGGCCTTGTACTTAATTCCTTCATTTAGTAATTCATAGCCGTAGCGCTGAAGTTTCTATTTGCTAACTTAGGCCCCTCAGAGATGGTGTGCGGATCGAATGGATTGTTGGGAGGTGTTGGTCGATGGGTGGTGCTCAAAAGAATGGCGGGCCACCCACAATGAGGCCAAGGACAAACGTGCCCAAATGGAAGGTGTGCCACACCACCAAGGCAGCTCCAACTTATTTCAGTATGGGCGGAACTGGGTATGTGGTTTGCTTCATGATTCATGCAATTCATTCATCATGCTAGCTTTAGCCCTTTAATTACTAATTTACTTTGTTTCTCTCTTTCAGGCACGCTACAATAAGGCGGATAAGGTGCCAGAGGTGTACGATCTGTATGCCATGGCCCACACTGGCTCTTACAAGAAAGTCAAGGCATTCTCTGCGCCTGACCTCGATGATCCAAAGAACTTCACCAACATCTCCGCCCACGACAAGCTCGTGCAATATAGAGATCAGGGGAAGGCGAGGAAAGGGGAGGACTTTAACCCGAGCCAGGGTCCCATTGATATAGAGTTGCTGATGATATCTGGTGGCGGGAGGTCCCATGGCTCCATAGCCATGGGAGATGGACTTATCCGTTGTCCTAGCACTCTCCCGGAGATCAAGGCGCGCCAGTCGAGCTCCGCTCCTGAGATAAGGCCTCATGAACGGCCAGTCCAACTCGCCATCAAGGTTAGTTATACGTACTCAGCTATCTTTCTCCATTACATTGTGTGCGCTTCCATCAATGATTACAAATGGTCATGTGAGTGGTGTTGCAGGCTGCTATACAGAGTGAGAGAGATAGAACGGAGAAACTTCTGGCGGAGGCGGCGGAGAGGCAGCGGGAGTTGGAGGAGAGGACGACAAAGATGTTGGAGGAGGAGAGGGCACGGAATGACATGCAGGCAAGGGCCATGTATGAGCTCCTTGTGGTAAGTTTCTTCTGCAGATTACTTGCTAGTCTTAACATTTGAGTCTCATTACTAACTAGTATGACTCTGTTGTGAAAACCAAATGTGCAGTCTGTGTGCGAGAAGTCCGGTCAGACCGCTCCGCCGATGCCAGTGATTGCTCCTGGGAGCACGGTGAGTTTAATTTGAATGGACATTACTTGCTAGTCTTAACATTTGAGTGTCATAATGCTAACGAGACATTGGAAATGATCTTTGGTGCAGCTTAACTCCAGAAATGCATCGCACGATCCTTCTCCAGCTACCGGCACGAGCCAGCCCGCTCCTACACCTCCCTGATCACGGTAAGTTTCTCTAGACTTAGACTTAGCTTTATTTCCTCCAATATGCTTACCATAATGACCTAGAGTTAGCTTCTTTTCCTTCAAAATGACTTAATAAGCTTACTTATGTCAAAAATTGCATAATTAACTTAGTTAGCTCATAAACGATCCATTTTACCTAAGTTAGCTCTAATATGACTCATTTTACCTTAGTTAGCTTACAAGTGATCCAATTTATCCAAGTTAGCTCTGAAATGACCCATTTTAGTAGATTAGCTCGTAAATGATCCATTTTACCTACGTTAGCTCTAAAATGACCCATTTCACCTAGGTTAGCTCCAAAATGACTCATTTCACCTAGGTTAGCTCCAAAATGACCCATTTCATGTAGGTTAGATCCAAAATGACCCATTTCACCTAGATTTGCTCCTAAACGATCAATTTCACCTAAGTTAGCTAAAAACGATCCATTTCACCTAAATTAGCTCTTAAATGATCCATTTCACCTAAGTTAGGTCATAAACGACCCATTTCAACTAAGTTAGCTCATAAAAGCTCATAAATGATCCATTTCACCTAAGTTAGCTCAAAAACGATCCATTTCACCTAAGTTAGCTCATAAACGATCCATTTCACCTAAGTTAGCTCATAAACGACTCATTTCAACTAAGTTAGCTCATAAATGATCCATTTCAACTAAGTTAGCTCATAAACAACCCATTTCAACTTTGTTAGCTCATATATGATCCATTTCACCTAAGTTAGCTCATAAATGACATATACTTCTTGTTCTAGTCTTCTTCTTGTTCTAGTCACCTATTTCTAACTTTCTTATTTACCATTTTGCAGATTTCATTCACTTCATGGAAGCTAGCTTGCTATGATGGAGTGCTTGCTTTTCCTTTGATGAAACTTTGCATTGTATCTAGCTTGCTATGATAGAACTTGCTATCTTGACGAAACTTTGCATTGTAATATGTATATGGATGGAACTTGCTTATGTATGAACAATGTGTATGGATGGAACTTGCTTATGTATGAACAATGTGTATGGATGGAACTTGCTTATGTATGAACAATGTGTATGGATGAAACTAATGTGATATGTGATATGAAACTTATGTGCTGGATATGTGATATGGAAATATATCTATGTATGTCATATATATTTGCTGTGAAAATTGTTGGATTAAAAAAACAGAAAAAAAAGAGACAATATGCAGGCTCTTTGCCGTCTGCCACCGATGGCAAAGGGCTCTTTGCCATCAGCAGCGGACGGCAAAGAGGCCACGTGGCAGGCAACTGTGCTTCCTGGGAGGCTGACCAATTTGGTCAGTTTGCCATCAGTAGCTGACGGCAAAGGCTTTGCCATCCGCAGCGGACGGCAAAGGCCTGCCGTTAACCACCTA
Source organism: Triticum aestivum (assembly GCF_018294505.1). Classification (NCBI taxonomy): domain Eukaryota; kingdom Viridiplantae; phylum Streptophyta; class Magnoliopsida; order Poales; family Poaceae; genus Triticum; species Triticum aestivum. Next base: position 86,931,088 of record NC_057801.1, on the reverse strand, counting down.
AGGGAGTAACAGCGCATTTATTGTCGTCCGTCTTCTTTGCCGTCTGCTGTTGATGGCAAAGGCCCCTTTGCCGTCAGCTGCCCGAAGCAGACGGCAACGCAGCTCTTTGCCGTCCTCAACTTTGCCGTCACCTTTTGCCGTCTGCGGCTGACGGCAAAGGTCTTTGCCGTCCGCCATCCATGCCTTTGCCGTCCGTCGTGGCAGATGGCAAAGTAGCAGATTCCTGTAGTGTTATGGCACTGCCGTTTAGGTTAGATTGGTGTAAAGCACATGAAGAAACTCCATGCATATGGACTTTTGGAATCACTTGATTATGAATCATTTGATACTTGCGAACCATGCCTCATGGGCAAGATGACTACAACTCCGTTCTCCGGAACAATGGATCGAGCCAATGACTTATTGGAAATAATACATACCGATGTATGCGGTCCGGTGAGTGTTGAGGCACACGGCGGGTATCGTTATTTTCTGACCTTCACAAATGATTTGAACAGATATGGGTATATCTACTTAATGAAACACAAGTCTGAAACATTTGAAAAGTTCAAGGAATTTCAGAGTGAAGTGGAGAATCATCGTAACAAGAAAATAAAGTTTCTACAATCTGATCTCGGAGGTGAATATTTGAGTTACGTGTTTGGCCTTCATTTAAAACAATGTGGAATTGTTTCACAACTCACACCACCTGGAACACCACAACGTAATGGTGTGTTCGAACGCCGTAACCGTACTTTATTAGATATGGTGCAATCTATGATGTCTCTTACCAATTTATCACTATCGTTTTGGGGTTATGCATTAGAGACAGTTGCATTCACGTTAAATAGGGTACCATCTAATTCCATTGAGATGATACCGTATGAACTGTGGTTTGGCAATAAATCTAAGCTGTCGTTTCTTAAAGTTTGGGGTTGCGACACTTATGTCAAAAGGCTTCAGCCTGATAAGCTCGAACCCAAATGGGAGAAGTGCGCCTTCATAGGATACCCTAAGGAAACAATTAGGTACACCTTCTACCACAGATCTGAAGGCAAGATCTTTGTTGTCAACCTTTCTAGAGAAGGAGGTTCTCTTGAAAGAAGTCAGTGGGAGGAAAGTACAACTTGATGACGTAATTGTGCCCTCTCTCAATTTGGAAAGTAGCTTATCGGATAAATCCGTTCCCGTGATGCTTATACCAACTAGAGAGGAAGCTAATGATGATGATCATGAAACTTCAGATCAAGTTACTGCCGAACCTCGTAGGTCAACCAGAATACGATCGACACCAGAGTGGTACGGTAGTCCTGTTCTGGAAGTCATGTTACATGAACATGGCAAACCTACGAACTATGAAGAAGCTATGATGAGCCCAGATTCCGATAAATGGCTTGAGTCCATGAAATCGGATATAGGATCAATGTATGAGAACAAAGTGTGGACTTTGGTGGATTTGCCCGATGATCGGCGAGCCATAGAGAATAAGTGGATCTTCAAGAAGAAGACTGACGCTAATGGTAATGTTACTATCTATAAAGCTCGACTTGTCGCAAAAGGTTTTCGACAAGGTCAAGGGGTTGACTATGATGAGGCCTTCTCACCCGTAGTGATGCTTAAATCTGTCCGAATCATGTTAGCAATTGCCGCATTTTATGATTATGAAATCTGGCAAATGGACGTCAAAACTGCATTCCTTAATGGATTTCTAAAAGAAGAGTTGTATATGATGCAACCAGAAGGTTTTGTCGATCCTAAAGGTGCTTACAAAGTGTGCAAGATCCAGCGATCCATCTATGGACTAGTGCAAGGATCTCGGAGTTGGAATATACGCTTTGATGAGGTGATCAAAGCATATGGTTTTATACAGACTTTCGGAGAAGCCTGTATTTACAAGAAAGTCAGTGGGAGCTCTGTAGTATTTCTAATATTATATGTGAATGACATATTGTTGACTGGAAATGATGTAAAATTTCCGGATAGCATAAAAGGACACTTGAAAAAAGTTTTTCAATGAAAGACCTCGGTGAAGCTACTTATATATTGGGTATCAAGATCTATAGAGATAGATCAAGACGCTTGATAGGACTTTCACAAATCACATACCTTGATAAAATTTTCAAGAAGTTCAAAATGGATTAGTCAAAGAAAGGATTCTTGCCTGTGTCATAAGGTGTGGAGTTGAGTAAGACTCAAAACCCAACCACGACAGAATATATAGAGAGAATGAAAGTCATTCCCTATGCCTCAGTCATAGGTTCTATAAAGTATGACATGTTATGTACCAGACCTATTGTGTGCCTTGCCATGAGTTTGGCAAGGGGGTACAATAGTGATCCAGGAGTAGATCACTGGACAGCGGTCAAAATTATCCTTAGGTACCTAAAGAGGACTAAGGGAATGTTTCTCGGTTATGGAGGTGATAAAGGGTTCATCGTAAAGAGTTACGTCGATGCAAGCTTTTACACTGATCTAGACGACTCTAAGTCTCAATATAGATATGTATTGAACGTGGGAGCAATTAGCTAGAGTGGCTCATTGTAGAGCATTGTAGACATAGAAATTTGCAAAATACATACGAATCTGAATGTGGCAGACCCGTTGACTAAACTTCTCTCACAAGCAAAATATGATCACACCTTAGTACATTTTGGGTGTTAATCACATAGCGATATGAACTAGATTATTGACTCTAGTAAACCCTTTGGGTGTTGGTCACATGGCGATGTGAACTATGGGTGTTAATCACATAAAGATGTGAACCACTACAAGAAATATGTCAACTAGTGACCTTCTGTCAGTGACCCTGGAAGAATTGGTCATAAATTTATGACCATTTGAGACCAATTGGTCAAAAGCTGTTCGGGGGGCTCCAAACCCTAAACCATTGCGATCATTTTGGTCAGAAAGGTCATAATTTCCTTACACAAAATGGTCACAAAGCAAACAGTGCTGGTCCGGATCCTTATTTCTAGTTGTTAACGACCAATATAGATGATCATATCCTTGTAGATTGTGGTGGGTTGTGATGACTAGGCGCCATCTCATCAGTTTTGCCTATGTGTCATGTCCATGTGTCAATTTTTGCCCTAGGTTGTGAAGCAACCTATATTTATGTTATTCCAAAAATTCCCAAAAAATTCTCATAAATTGTTTGGATGATATCTTCATCAAATATGTCAAAAACCTTCCTTGCCTAGTTCAAAAATAACTCAATAATATTCATTTTCCTATTCTGTTCAGAGCGGCACTTTGTGAAGGAAGTGTTATTTATATATTCTTGATTTCCCTAAAAATTTGTGAAGACATTCTTCTTAGTATATGATCATCCTCAGCCAAAACTCATGCCCATTTGCCATGTGCATTTCCCGTACCGCTACTCAAACACTTGGCTGCTAATTCATGTTTGAGCATAGTTCGGTCTCCTCATGAGAATCTTATGTTATAATTTTCTTCCTAGCACCTACCTGGGGAGTTCCCAACCCACTAGACATGCCTAGGCCGCCCAGAACGCATGGCAACGCCATGGTCACGCGGTGACCACGCGGCGGCATGCGAGCGTATGCGCTCTAGAGTTGGGGCCCTCGGCCACCGCCCAAACGTCGATGTCTCGCCATCAAACCATGTATTTCTGATTAAATAGATACTTATTTACCTAGAAATTATTTTTGGAAAAAATAAAGAGCAAACTATGAGGCACCTGCAGTTCAAATTTGACCCGCTTCCAGCTGAATCGACGGGAATTTGTCTTTTTCACCAGAGGTGGATCAAAACTTTTGACACCCAACCATTTTGTCAATTGTGCATTATATATGGCCTAGTATTTTATAAAATTTATTAGGTCCAATTTTGCAACAAATGTATGGTAGGTCCTTCACAAAAAAACTCATTTGGGGCACTCGAAACAATGGAAAATGAATTTTTCGTCCAAAGAAAATGAAAAGTTCCTTAGGCAACATTGTTTGTCATTCCAAGATGCACCGTTGTGCACGATATGAGGTCATTTGAACAAACTATGCCATGAATGTGGCCATAAGATTGATCATTTGGCTTGAAAGCCATGAATCTTCACACATGATAGCTCATTTCTGAAAACACTTTTTTAAAATAATTACCGTATTACAAGTTTATTATTTTTCCTGGAAAGTTGGCCACATATAATGACACATTGCGAAGGTTTTCCAATTTTTTAATTTTTTTGAATTTTTTATGCCCGTTTCAAAATGCGGTCAAAACGGCGGGCTTGACCGTTCCTAGCTAGTGGTTCAATCTTGGAAATTTTTTGATGTTTCTATGATTAAATAGATACTTATGTACCTAGAAATGTTTTTTGGAAAAAATAAAGAGATAACTATGAGGTAGCTATAGTTCAAATTTGACCCGCTTCCAACTAAATCGGCGGGAATTTGTCTTTTTCATGAGAGGTGGATCCAAACTTTTTACACCCAACCATTTGGTCAATTGTGGTTTAAATATGTCCTAGTATTTTAGAAAATTGATTTGGTACAATTTTGCAACAAATATATGGTAGGTCCTTCACAAAAAAAACTCATTTCGGGCACTCGGAAAATGGAAAATGAATTTTTCGTCCAAAGAAAATGAAAAGTTCCTTAGGTAACATTGTTTGTCATTCCAAGATGCACCCTTGTGCACGATATGAGATTATTTGAACAAACTATGCCATGAATGTGGCCATAAGATTGATCATTTGGCTTGAAAGCCATGAATCTTCACACATGATAGCTCATTTGTGAGAACACCTTTTTAAAATAATTGCCGTATTACAAGTTTATTATTTTTCCTGGAAACTTGGCCACATATAATGACACAATGTGAAGGTTTCCTAATTTTTTGATTTTTTTTGAATTTTTTATGCCCGTTTCAAAATGCGGTCAAAACGGTGGGCTTGACCGTTCCTAGCTAGTGGTTGAATCTTGGAAATTTTTTGATGTTTCTCTGATTAAATAGACACTTATGTACCTAGAAGTGTTTTTTGGAAAAAATAAAGAGATAACTACGAGGCAACTATAGTTCAAATTTGACCCGCTTCCAGCTGAATCGACGTGAATTTGTCTTTTTCATGAGAGGTGGATCAAAACTTTTTACACCCAACCATTTGGTCAATTGTGGTTTAAATATGTCCTAGTATTTTAGAAAATTGATTTGGTACAATTTTGCAACAAATATATGGTAGGTCCTTCACAAAAAAAACTCATTTCGGGCACTCGGAAAATGGAAAATGAATTTTTCGTCCAAAGAAAATGAAAAGTTCCTTAGGCAACATTGTTTGTCATTCCAAGATGCACCATTGTGCACGATATGAGGTCATTTAAACAAACTATGCCATGAATGTGGCCATAAGATTGATCATTTGGCTTGAAAGCCATAAATCTTCACACATGATAGCTCATTTCCGAGAACACTTTTTTTAAAATAATTGCCGTATTACAAGTTTATTATTTTTCCTGAAAACTTGGCCACATATAATGACACAATGCGAAGGTTTTCCAATTTTTTGTTTTTTTTTTGAATTTTTTATGCCCGTTTCAAAATGCGGTCAAACGGCGGGCTTGACCGTTCCTAGCTAGTGGTTGAATCTTGGAAATTTTTTGATGTTTCTCTGATTAAATAGACACTTATGTACCTAGAAATGTTTTTTGGAAAAAATAAAGAGATAAGTACGGGGCAGCTATAGTTCAAATTTGACCCGCTTCCAACTGAATCGGCGGGAATTTGTCTTTTTCATGAGAGGTGGATCAAAACTTTTTACACCCAACCATTTGGTCAATTGTGGTTTAAATATGTCCTAGTATTTTAGAAAATTGATTTGGTACAATTTTGCAACAATTTTTTGGTAGGCTCTTCACAAAAAAACTCATTTTGGGCACTCGAATAATGATTAAAAATAACTACAAAGATAAAAAAATTGCATGCAAACTGGCTATCATCCATAAAATATGGTCTAAATTGATAGAAAATTTTAGTTGTGCCATTTTGCAAAATACTTTTGATAGCTACTTCACAAAACCCTCTTAGTTTTAGTACTTAGAAATTATTCTAAATCATTATTTTTCTGAACCAATCAGAGCTCTTCACACGGATCACCCCCCTTAGCCGATCTGGACCGTCCACATCCGATGGATCCAACGTCTCTCAGGTCCCCTCTCAACCCAACCCAACCCAAACCTAGCAGCCCCCCTCTCCCACATCGTCGCCGCCACCCACCCCGATCCCATCCTTCCCTCGTCTTCCTCCCAAGCCCAACCCACTTCCTCTGCCCTCTTCCTCGATCCCATGGCCGCCGCCGCCCCTCATCTCCACTGGCGCTGGGCTTCCCTGCCGGTGACCTCGCTGCCCTTCTCCTGCACAGCTGCCGCCCCCACCCTCGCGCACCAACGAATTGACCAATCCCAAATCCTCGAACCCTACCCGCCGCCCCGTCCCTCCAACCCGGATCCCCCTCTATGCGGCCGCACGACGGTGAGGACGACGGCGCCAGCGCCGGCGACCGCGGCGAGCGCCTCTTCGCGGGTGTGCGCTTCGCGCTCGTCGGCTTCGACCCCGCCTCCGAGTCCCAGGTGCGCCCGCCTGCCCGCCCACCTCGACGCGGTTCCCGCTGCCACACCCCCCTTTTCATTTTGGTTCCGTGCTGGTTTGGCCCGATTCGGCCCGTCTCACCGTGTGAGGTCCCCGCGTCTGGCAGTACCAGTCCGAGATGGTGCGGCGCGGCAGCGCCGATGCCGGCGGGCATGGTGCGGTGGGTGCACTCACGTCGTCGTCTTCGGCCTCGTCTACGTGAGTTCCCACTTCCTCTACTCTTCCGAGGGGTTTCGTTGGGGCCATTTCTCGCTGACTTGGTTCAGTGGTGTTTGTTCTTCAACTGAATTGCGTGCAGGATGATCCAGTGTGCGTGGCGGCACGGGAGGGCGGGAAGAAGGTCATAAGTGAGCTGTGGGTGGATGATAGCCTGGGTTGGTATCCTCTGGTTTGATCCCAGAAAGAGGAAGTGTTCTCTTCTCTTTATCAACCAAAGGCACTTTCTTCTCTCATGGATGGATGGGACTCCATCAATTTAGTATAAGTTTAGGTGTTAGTATGTTGTTGATGCCATCCTTTTTGTCTTGTCATGTGTTGATATTAACTGGCAGCATCAGCTCCCATGATTGCTTGCTTTCTTACTTTATAACCTGTACTGCTAAAACATGTTATCCATGTTTGCTTGATTGCTTGCTTGCTCCCATGATTGCTTGATTGCTTGCTTGCTTGCTGGCTTACTCTATACTCCATGATGCTGTATCATTTGCAAATACTCCTGGACATCAGCTCCCATGATGTTGCATTAGCTATAATCTGTACTGCTAAAAGAGGAGTATAAACTGGAGTAATTTTTTCAGCCATTATCTTTGTTTCCTTTTGGAGGATGCTCTCCACTAGAGTACGGCTAGGTACTGCATCCCTTTTTGCATTCCTTTTTCAGTCAATGCTTGAACATTTTTATAAAAGATGAATTGGAATACTCCTGGACAGCAGTACATGGAGTATAGCTGTAACTTCTTGCAATATAGCTGTAGCAGTCCATTAGGAGTAGTTTTGCATCAGTAGCATTAGGAGTAACTTCTTGCAGAGACTCTTTGACACAAATATTGTCATGCATCAGTAGCATGTTTGCTTGTTTCGGAGCAGCGATTAATTAGTTGTAATGTCTTTCTTGTCTGAGAAACATGTCGAGCTGCTTTCCAACCCTGTGGAATGTTGCAATCAAATATTCTGTGATGTCCTTGCTTTTTTAGCTTTGCAATCTTATTCTGGAAAATTATTTCAATCTGAAATTCTTAGTTTCAGAATATCTATTCAAATTTATTAATTCCCTGGTTACTACTATACAGGGGATGTTATTGTTAAGTGCAGTTATTGGGAATGCCATGTTACACTGACACAACTTATTAGTTTGGTCCTTGTCTGATTTAGTTGTTGCATCTTATCTTCATCTCCCCTGCCTCCCTCTGATTCCTCATGTGTTTTCTTTGGGTGCAGGTTGCTTCGATCTGTACAAGCTGCTGCTGCTGCAGGTGGACAAGGAAGCCCTCATGGTTGCTGCTGCACTATAGTCTGCTTTTCATTTTTTGAACAAGATGTATTAATGTTAAGTTGACATTACTGTTGCCTTGAGTTGCATACACTTACTAACATAGATCATGGTATCCTGTTGTTTACTGTAAGACTTGTTGTTTAGCAAGGCTTGAGTAATTTAGTGTACTGCATCTTTAGTTTCAATTGAAATTTTTATCATGCTACTGTGACATCTACTGAAAATTTCGAACAAATGAAAGGAGTAATGCAGTTACAAATGGAGCCTACAAATTATGTACATCTACTGTACTCATTTTTAGTTATCTGTAGTTACAAAGCATCAATTGTAAGACTGTAACTAAACATATCTTCTTATCCTCTTTGATTTTACTCATACACATGCTTATGATCCTGTTAACAACATAGCATTTGTAATATGATCCTGTTTGTAATATGATTACAATAGCAGAGTTGACAATAGAGCGTTTGTAATGCGGCCTCGTTGCTGTTCTCTTTTTTATGTGCAGTGCTACTGTTATGTGTGTGATGCTCCAGCTCCATGCAAGCATTAGGGCAAAGGTCTCTGTCAAGAAGGTCTCCTGGTAAGTGTTTCGTTTCCGCACCGTCCCCCATCCGCCTCTGTCTGTTCGTTCAAACTGGTGGTGCTGCGAGATGGGTTTGCTTGTGGATTCTTGTTTTGGTAGTAGTTTGCTTTGCTATGAGTAAAATGCTGGTACTTTGCTTGCCATGTCTGGTTCTTGTTTTGGTAGTAGTTTGCTTTGCTTATCCAGTAGTATCAGTCAATTGGCCAGCCTGGAGCAGCTTGCTGTTGTACATGATGGTGTTAACTGTGAAAATGCCAAGTTGTTCTTGCGTGAATGCATTCTTTAAATGAGATGATGTGCTAGAGACATGCTACTTACTATAAACAAGATGGTGTTTACTGTATTGTCTTTCATGCACATTTGGTGTATTATCTTCTGACCTACTGGTGTCATATGTATTGTACACATAGAAGGTGAACTATCTTCACTGAAATTCAAGAACTATCTTCACTGTTTTTCCCTGTTGCATTGCCTCACCCATTCTCCTTCTATCTTAGTCTTGATATAACTCTGCAGTTTACTTGAATCTGTAGTTACTTTCAAAAGTATATGCAAAGTGTGTGTGTGTGTGTGTGTGTATCCGGTGAGCAAATTTGTAGTAATTACTAAGTATACTATCTGCTTTCTTTTAGTGGATATTTTCTCCTCGGTTCTCTTTTGACATATAGTTTGTTCTCTTTGAATGTGCAGGTAGTATACTGTGTTGGTGATGTTTTTTTGTTGTTGGGATCATTTGAACCTGGATGTCATGTGCTATGTGATCTGAGCCATATGGCATATTGTAAAAAAATTATGTATGATGTTTTTTCGTTGTCGGGATCATGTGAAGATGTACGTTTGAAATGCTGCTTTGATAAAAAAAACTTGTATTCTTGTGTACATCCTGCTTTGACAGCAAAATTATGAAAATTTCTCAACAATATATATTGGTTAAATATCTATTTTCCAATTTTTATGCTTAAAGTTGTACTATGATGTTGTTGTGGAATTGTTTATTTTATTTAAAATAGCGAAAATAATAATAATTCTGCCAAAAGTTAAAAAAACAAAATGAAAAGGCCAGCAAAAACAAAATGGAAAGGCTAACAAAAATAGAAATTTACTAGAAAAAGGAAAGGGCCCAGAAAATAAAAAGGTCGTAAACTTTGGCTTGGCCCATTTAGTTGACCATGAAAAAAATGCAAATAGGCTGAATTGTTGGGCTCGGCCCATGTAAAACACTGAATCGGACCGGGCTGAATCTTATCAGTGACATTTTCAATTGGTCGTAGTTTTGCCACGTTAGATTGCCACGTCAGATCCGACTTGGCCTGGGCAGACAGCTAGTGACCAAAACAAAAGGTCATGGATTCAACGACCTTCTGTTTTGGTCGTAAATGTCTACGACCTTCTCATAGAGAAGGCCGTGAATGTCAGTTTACGACCGCCAGCTTTTGACCTTCTGTTTTTGGTCACAAAAAGGTCGCAAATGAAAAACAATGACCTTTCGGTGACCAATAGTCAAGGTCACAAGTTGACATATTTTTTGTAGTGAACTATTGGTGTTAAATCACATGGCGATGTGAACTAGATTATCTAGTGCAAGTGGGAGACTGAAGAAAATATGCCCTAGAGGCAATAATAAAGTTGTTATTTTATATTTCCTTATATCATGATAAATGTTTATTATTCATGCTAGAATTGCATTAGCCAGAAACTTGATACATGTGTGGATACATAGACAAAACACTGTGTCCCTAGTAAGCCTCTACTAGACTAGCTCGTTGATCAAAGATGATTAAGTTTCCTAACCTACACATGTGTTATCATTTAATGAACATGATCACATCATTAGGAGAATGATGTGATGGACAAGACCCATTCGTTAGCTTAGCATTATGATCATTCAGTTTATTGCCATTGCTTTCTTCATGTCAAATACATATTTCTTCCACTATGAGATTATGCAACTCCCGGATACCGTAGGAATGCCTTGTGTGCTATCAAACGTCACAACGTAACTGGGTGATTATAAAGATCCTCTATAGGTATCTCCAAAGGTGTTTGTTGGGTTGACATAGATCGAGATTAGGATTTGTCACTCCGAGTATCGGAGAGGTATCTCTGGGCCCTCTCGGCAATTCACCCCATAAGAAGCCTTGCAAGCAAAGTGACTAATGAGTTAGTTGCAGGATGATGTATTATGGAACGAGTAAAGAGACTTGCCGGTAACGAGATTCAACTAGGTATGAAGATAAGGACGATCGAATCTCAGGCAAGTAACATACCGATGACAAAGGGAATAATGTATGTTGTCATAACGGTTTGACCGATAAAGATCTTCATAGAATATGTGGGAGCCAATATGAGCATCCAGGTTCCGCTATTGGTTATTGACCAGAGTGGTGTCTCGGTCATGTCTCTACATAGTTCTCAAACTCGTAGGGTCCGCACGCTTAATGTTCTATGACGATATTGTATTATATGAGTTATGTGATTTGGTGACTGAATGTTGTTTGGAGTCCCTGATGAGATCACGGACATGACGAGGAGTCTCTGAAATGGTCGAGAGGTAAATATTGATATATAGGATGATAGTATTCGGACACCGAAAGTGTTTCGAAGGGTACCGGGTACATATCGGAGTACTGGAGGGGTTACGGGAACCCCCGACAAAAGATATGGGCCTATTGGGCCAAGAGGGGAAAGACACCAGCCACAAGGGGCTGGCGCACCCCCCATATGGACCGGCCAAAGAGGATAAGGAAAGAGGACAATGGGAAAAGGAAAAGTAGGAAGTACTAATTCCTTCTTCCCCCTTTCCTTCCCTCTCCGGCAATTTATGGAAGGGGGGGGCACTTGGGAAACCCTGAAGTAGGATTCGGATCCTACTTGGGGCGCCCCATGGCTGCCTTCCCCCCCTCCAACCTGTATATATGTGAGAGGGGCGCCCTAGCACACCCCAGACAATTGTTAGCCGTGTGCGGCGTCCCCCTTCACCGTTTACTCCCACGGTCATATCTTCATAGTGCTTAGGTGAAGCCCTGCAGGGATCACTTCACCATCACCGTCACCAAGCCATCGTGCTGACAGAACTCATCCACTACCTCGACGTCTTGCTGGATCAAGAAGGCGAGGGACGTCACCAAGTTGAATGTGTGCAGAACTCGGAGGTGCCGTACTTCGGTACTTGATCGGTCGAAGCTAGAAGAAGTTCGACTACATCAACCACGTTGTCAAACGCTTCCGCTTACGGTCTAGGAGGGTACATAGACACATTCTCCCCCTCTTGTTTTTATGCATCTCCTAGATAGATCTTGCCTGAGCGTAGGAATTTTTTTTAAATTGCATGCTACGTTCCCCTACAGAAACAACAATGCTCGCAGACCACCCATAGTAAAAAAAGAATAAAGGGATGGTGTCTATTTGATTTACACTTCTCTCTGCGTTATGTGAGTCACTACGACCACTGCACATTAAGATGGGTCGCACGAGGAATGAGTGAGGATCTATGCTAAAATAAATCCTATCAACAACCCAAACACTTGTGCTAAAGCCAAAAAAAGTGTCCACTATAATGTGCTCGTTACTAGCATTTTTGGCCCAAAACCTCTGGACTTGATCTAGGCTAGGCTTCAGGGTTGTCTAGAACTGCACATGATAATCTGGAGTATTTCTCAGATGGATCTCAGAGTTTTGAACTGCCTGGGAAACTCTAGGTTTGCCTGAAATGCTGAGTAACGGGCATATCCTTTTAGACATGCATATATCCCCTTCGTCCCCAAGTGGGATGTGTCTTACCAGATCTACGATATCCACACCATTGTTGTCGCCTTCAGGATTTACTTCTTTCCTCTCTAATTAACCAAAGTTTGATTTCTTATCTTAAGAGAAAAAGAAAGAGGAAACCCAGATTTGTGATTCTACCAAGCCAATCTTAAATCCTCCTGATTCTGTTTGCTACTTGTTACTTTTGGGTTTGTTGAAACCCTAGGCTGGCGTCATCATGAACTTCCAATTTGTAGATATGTGATCCTGAGTTTGCGAGGTTTTGGAGTTCGCCCATGAACTACCACTAGTGGAGGGAGCTTGAGCATTCATTGTCTGAGGCTCTCCGAGAACAAGCGTGAGATATCCATTTTATTTGAGGGATTTTATAGGCCTCCACCTCTCCAAAGGGACTAGCATTGTTGCCAAGAACGTGAATTTCATGATAAATCCTTCTTCGTCGCTTTGGTTATCTCACTCATTGGCTCTAATTTTTGCTATTACTTGCGAGCTTGTTTACTTGTGCGCGTAGCTTTCCTGTGTCGGTGCATCATATAGGGTGTTCCACTTAGTTGAATTTCTAGAGGATCTATTATTCCATAATCTCTCTAAATCAATTGTCGAAAGTTTATTGAAACATATCATTGTTCACTGCCTTCCATATAAAGCAATTTTCCTAAGTCATGTGATAGATGTCAGGATAAAATCTGACATGGCATTTGGATGGTTCAATCTTAGTGCAACTGATTTTAGACGGAGGGAGTAGTATCTATATCACCTTGATAGACTTCATGCCCACCAAATCTTGTATTTTACTATAAATTGTTCAAGTGGCTCAATGCAAAACACACACCACATTACATCAACTCACAGCTTTTTTCATGGTATCCACCGCAAGATTTTAAACCTAGCTCCAGCACAACTTCCATACCGTGTTTCTTCCGGGAAAATCAATCTACATGATTTTCACCATGGGTTGCACAACCCGTATTTCGCGATCATTTGCCAATTATGTTGGTCGGTTGTGCCCCTAAGAGTCTTTTTTTTGCTCCCTTCATCAGTTTTTCTCCCTGCCGTTTGTTCGACCACCGATTCGTTTTTTTATGCCAACCACTAATTGGGTTGTGTTACCCACTGCCCATCATCCCCGTGCACCTCTACTCCGACATTGACCTCGACTCTGCATCGGCCAACTCCTCGTCACCAACCCTACGGTAAGGCAAGACATAGACACCATAATGGTGTTGGAAACACAATGGTTTGTGTTTACTTTCTTTCTACAAATGTAAACCCATCGATCATGTCGCTTGTTCGACCACTGATTTATTTCTACATACTTATGAAAAAGTGTGCTTTCATCATATACGACATGCCAACAATGGCAAAACACGTTTGGCTCTCATTCCCTTCACTTAATGTCTCTCTCCTTGTCTCTTTGGTAGTTGGCAGCCCTAGCTCGACACTTTCCCTTCTTCCTCGGCATCTCCGCTGACCGGAGTGGGGATGTGAGAGGGGAGGTCAGGCCATCACTATGTATAGTTTGGTAGTTTTACGTCATTGTGGTCCGGTTTAATGGTATGCCGTCGTGGTTGCCCTTGGCGCATCCAAGATGCACCCAACCGTGTCAAAATATCCTAGACATCTTTCTTTCATGGTGGAAGACGGCGAATCTCGTGTGCAATAAGCTTGAACTTCTGGAAGACGGATCTTTCCCTTCGTGACTCCCTTCAAGCCACTGCGATGGTGGGAGGTGGGAGGGCAGATATGACATTAGTCGATCATGGTTCTTATCATCGGTGACGTTTGTTGTTCAGAAGCTACTCGTCAGTCGCTGAATAGCGACTGCTGCAAGCGATGGCATCGGGTGGTCATCACCAAGTTCGGTGGGGCTTCTGCTCCTTCCTCCCGACCTGCAAGTCAAAAAGTAGGCATGTGGCTTTAGTTCTGCGTGCATTGCATCCATTTTTGGAGAAAACCGACAGTGGAGCAGCGGAGACCTCGTTGCCCCAAGTGGTATACAGTCCTAGGAAGGGCGACATTGGATCGGAGCTACAGCTCAGTGATGCAAGGAGCACCTTGTTGTAAAAATGTGGGACCATGTTGTAGTTTTACTTTTTAGTTGGATACTGATTTGACTTGACCAGCTCTTTGTTTAATATGTAGCGCAAGTCCGGGTCCTCCCAGACTTCTCCGGTCTTAAAAATGCAATAGCGCATAGTCAAAATAGTATTGCTAGCCAGTGTTAAAATTGTGTCAAATATGTGTATTTGGTTACAGTTAGACTTGGAGTATGTGAAGAGTTAGATCACTACTAGAAAAAGGGCTATAGATGATATGGCCACTAATGGCGCATCAGACATCTGGTGCGCCACTACTATATAGCAGTGGCGTGGCGCACCAGACACATGATGCGCCACTAATAACAATTTTTTTCTTGCAAAAATACTAATGGCGCACCGACCACAGAGTGCGCCACTACTATTTTTTTTTTGCAAAACTACTAATGGCGCATCAGGGCACAGTGCGTCATTACTAGTTTAAACTAGTAATGGCGCACGGTGCCCTGGTGCGCCATTAGTATATATTTTTTTATTTTTTTGCAAAACTACTAATGACGCACCACCAGCAGGTGCGCCATTAGTAACCAGGGTTACTAATGGCGCACCTGCTGGTGGTGCGCCATTAGTAACCTGGAACCAGCTAGATATTTTGGACAGCCACACCTACCCACTCACTTTCCACACTTCATTCTCTCCATCTCCTCCTCCAAGCTTGTCTCGGCTGCCTCCTCCTCCTCACCTCATTTGCACCATAGATTCATCCAAATTAAGTGGTTAAATTACCTTTTTTGATAGGTAAGTAAGGGGGAAGCTATCTTTATGTTGTAGATCTACTTTTTTTTCTCCCTCCAACAACGTGCACATGCACTTTTTATGGACTAGCTAGATCTATGTATGTTTGTGGTGTTGCATATGTTTGTGGTGTTGCATATATGTTTGTGTTTGCAGGTACCGGTATTTGAAATGCGATAGTTGCCAATATTTTGCCGGAATGTTGATTCATTTCCGTTTCGGCGAGAATTTTGGCACTATGCATTCTTTTTTGTCCTATTTTTAGGGAAAGTCATGCCAAAAAAAAATTTTGTTCTAAAATATCGTTTTGCTCTACCCCACAGGCGACCATGGTCCGCACGATGACCGAAGGCATCGTGAATAGGTTTTTGAGCTCCGTGAAGGCCGAGATGCTTCAATAGAACGAGACGGAGATAAGATGTCCATGTTGAAGATGCAAGCTGAAGAGCCTTATTGCGGACCCGGATTCTGGGCAGGTGCAGGATCACCTGCTCTTGCATGGTTTCATGGATCGTTATCGGTAGCAAGGTGATGAAAATGACTATGAAGTTGTCCATGAGGTCCGGGCAAGAAATGAGAAAGGGCAGCAAGACAACCACCGCGGCTCGGGCGAGCGAGAAGACGAAGAATCTCCAGGACATGATCATGACGGTGATGCTGTACACAAACATCATGTAGAAGATGCAGGACATGATGATGAGGAAGATGCCGGAGCAGACGAAGGGCATGATCATGAAGATGAAGATGCCGGAGCAGACAACGATGGACCATCGATGGGTTGGGTGCAGGACCCTCATATTCAAGAGCTGCTTCTCAAGCAGACGGATAACGCAAGAGCTGCCGCCCGAGAGAAAGCCAAGCTGGATCAATTGGAGATAGACGTGGTTACTCCATTGTATGAAGGATGCAGGCCCGAGGATACCCGCCTGAAAGTAACGCTCATGGCTCTGGAGATGAAGGTAAAACACAAAATGACCGACGCATGCTTCGACGAGAACATGTCATTCTGGCACGAACGTCTTCTCAAGGGGAACAAGTGCCCGACCAGTTTCGAGGAGGCGAAGAAAATCGTGTGTCCTCTGGATTTACCGCATGTAAAATACCATGTGTGCATGAACAATTGCATCATTTATCGGGACGAGCACACGGAGTCTACCATATGTCCGGTGTGCGGCGTCATTCGATACAAGAAGAGGAAGAAAGCTCCTCGAAAAGTGGTGTGGTACTTTCCGATCACTCCTCGTCTGCAGCGGTATTTCGCGGACCCTAAGGTAGTAAAGCTCCTGCGTTGGCACGCGGATAGGGAGGAGAAGAAGCGAGAAGATGACGCAAATGATCCGGAGATAAATAAATAAGACAAGATGTTGAGTCACCCTAAGGATGGGAGCCAGTGGCAAGCGTTGAACTTCGAACACCCAGAATTTGGGAAGGATCCAAGGAATATCGTGCTGGGCATGAGCACCGATGGAGTCAATCTGTTTGGCAGCCAGAGAAGCACACATAGCACCTGGCCTGTGTTTGTGTGGATGTACAACCTTCCCCCCTGGTTGTGCATGAAGAGGAAGTACATTCACATGAGTATGCTAATTGAAGGGCCGAAACAACCAGGGAATGACATCAATCTGTATCTGGGGCTGCTGAAAGAGGAGCTAGACACACTGTGGAAAACGCCAACCAATACGTGGGACGCCGCAGAGAAAGAATATTTCCCTATGAGAGTCGCACTACTCATGACGGTGCACGACTATCTCGGTTACGAATATCTCGCGGGGCAGGTGGTCCACGGATTCTCTGGATGCGTCAGGTGCATGGATGACACAATGTATCGCCTGCTAGATAGAGATCCCGGGTCTTCGAAAACCGTGTTCATGGGACATCGAAGGTGGCTTCGCGACGATGACCCGTGGAGGAAACGCAAGGATCTGTTCGATGGTGAAACCGAACCCCGAAGACGCCCGCGTACGAGGAGCGACGAGGAAATAGACGAGCTGTTGAAAAATTGGAAAGATTGGCCACTACCGGGAAAGAAGCAAAAGGCGCTAGAGCCGGGAAAGAAGCAAAAGGCGCCAGAGCCGCTGCTGAAGGTATGGAAAACGAGGTCTGTTTTCTGGGACTTGTCATACTGGAAGATCCACCGTGTGCCTCACAGCCTTGATGTCATGCATAACACGAAGAACGTGTGCGAGAGTCTACTTGGTACCCTGCTCAACATGCCAGAGAGGACCAAAGATGGGCCGAAAGCAAGGGCAGACTTGACATCAATGGGCATCAGGGAGGAGCTTCACGCTAATGATGATGATGATGAGGTGAAGCAGGACATGGAAAGTCGTCGCAAAGGCAAAAAGGCCAAGAATACCGGAAAAGACTTCCCTCCCGCGTGCTTCACCCTAAGTCAGGAGGAGATCGATCAGTTTTTCACCTGCCTCGTAGGAGTAAAAGTTCCTTACGGTTACGCGGGGAAGATAAGCAGATACCTAGACTCAGCGAAGCATAAGTTCAGCGGGATGAAGTCTCACGACTGTCACGTGCTGATGACGCAGATACTTCCAGTTGCAATCCGTGGGATCATGGACGCGCACGTCCGTGAAATGCTATTTGGCCTATGCAACTTTTTCGACGTCATCTCTCGGAAGTCGGTTGGCGTGAGGTAACTCAGAAGGCTACAGGAAGAGATCGTGGTGATACTATGTGAGCTTGACATGTACTTCCCGCCCGCATTCTTCGACGTTATGGTGCATCTGCTAGTCCATATCGTGGAGGATATCATCCAACTCGGGCCGACGTTCCTGCACAGCATGATGTCGTTCGAAAGGATGAATGGTGTCATCAAAGGATACGTTCGCAACATGTCACGTCCAGAGGGAAGCATAGCCAGGGGCTTTTTGACCAAAGAGTGCATCTCCTACTACACGAATTATCTAGGCATCGAGAACCCCGTTGGTCTGCCCGTCAACAGGCACCTCGGCAGGCTCGCTGGATGGGGTCATCATGAGGGTCGCCGCGAAATGCATGTCGACTTCGAGGGTTGACTCACCGACTTTGAAAGAGCAAACCTAGTCGCGCTACAACACATAGACATGGTCGATCCTTGGGTGGTAGAGCACAAAACCTTTATTGAGAAGACGTACAATGACCGAGGCCAACAGAGGACGGACGGAGATATAATCAAAGAGCACAACTCATGTTTCACGCGTTGGTTCAAGCAGAAGCTTCTGTCGTACCCTTTACATGAGGATTCTTCCGCGGAAGAACAACTCATATTCGCCTTGTCACAGGGCACCGAGCACAACCTGATGACCTATGAGGCGTACGATATCAACTGCTACACATTCTACACCGAGGACAAGGACATGAAGAGCGATGGTTATCAGAACTCCGGAGTAACGATGGAATCCTACACCGGTAACGACAAGGACAGATACTACGGAAGGATCGAGGAGATCTGGGAGCTGAGCTACGCTGGAGAGAAGGTCCCGATGTTCCGTGTCAGATGGGCCAAGAGCGTCATAAAAGAAGACCGGTATTTCACCACCATGGTTATATCCGAAGCCAAATCCAAGACCGCGGGCACGAATGTCACCGTGAAAAATGAGCCATGGGTACTGGCTTCCCAAGTGGACCAATGCTTCTTCATTACCGACCCGTCAAAGCCCAGTCATGTTGTCATGAGGAGAGGCAAAAGGAAGATCATCGGAATGGATGGAGTCGCCAATGAGCAAGACTTCGACAAGTACGGCGACCCGAAGATGGAACATGACGACGACGATGAAGTATCAGCATACACCACAAGAAGAAGCAAGACCACCCTACCTAAAAGACGTCCGTTCAAGAGAAGAACTCTATTTACGAAAAATAAGGGCAAGAAGATTGTGAACAGATAGCTAGCTAAGATCGATTGTATTTAAATTGTAGCCTTCATTTCTCGATTGTATTTCATGGGCACTTTTTGAACTCATGAATATTTTTAAATTTCATGGGCACTTTTTGAATTCATGAATATTTTTTCAAATTTGATGATATTTTTCATATTCAATATGAAAAAATATTGAATATTCATGAGGACACTCGATCTCGATCCCCCTCCATCTCGATCTTGATCCCGTCCATCTCAATCGCTATCCCCCTCCATCTCGATGTCGATCTCCCCCGTACCCTCCCCCGGCCCGCTCCACCGCCGCCATCGACCCCCCGCACCCTCCCCCGCTCCACCGCCGCCGCCGACCCCCCGCACCCTCCCCGGCCCGCTCCACCGCCGCCGAGCACCCCCCGCGCCCTCCCCCGCTCCACCGCCGCCGACGACCCCCCGCACCCTCCCCAGTAATGTTTTACCAATTCACAAATGAATGCAACTAAAAATAAAAAAAACAATTATGATTATATTTTCAAATAACAAATTTGATTATATTTTCAAATAACAAATTGGATGATATTTTCAAATAAAAAATTTGATGATATTTTTTCATATTCATAAATTTTTCAAATAACAAATTTGATGATGTTTTTAAAAAAATTATTACTGTTTTTATAAAAAAAATATTACTGTTTCATATTCATATTCATTTTCTAAAAAATTATTAGATGCAACAAAAAATAATAAAAAAATTTACTTACGGCGCACCGCTGGGTGGTGCGCCATTGCTGTGCAAAAAAAGATGTTACTTATGGCACACCTTCGGATGGTGCACCATTGCTATATAAAAAAAAGATTTCTAATGGCGCACCGCTTGGGGGTGCGTCATTGCTATAAAAAAACATACTAATGGCGCACCGCTGCGGGGTGCGCCATTAGTAATCTTCCCCCACTAGCTAATTCGTCCCTCTCCCTCGCCAGATCCCTTCGTCCCTCTCCCTCACCAGATCCACCCGCTGCCCCGACCCACGACGCCGCCGCCCCCGCGCCCCCCACCACTGCATTCGCTGCACCGCCGACGACCGCACGGGGTGCAGGACGACGACCGTCGCCGACCCGCGAAGCACGTGGCCGCCGGCCTCCCCACGACCAACCGAGGCGCCCAATAGGACCGCCGCCGTCTTCCTCTTCGACTACGAGGACCTGGACGAGCTCGGACGCCCTCGAGCCATCCCTTCGATGCCGCCGCCGCAGCCGACCCCGACCCTGACCCCTCCGGCGACCGGCCGCGCCCGCCCAGGGACCTCTCCTCCTTCCTCCCCCGTCCCCGCACCTCGGTGGCCGAGACAGACCCCTCCTTCCTCCCCCGTCCTAGATAGGTGGTTCCGGGAGTGAGCACATCCTGGTAGTGTTTTGACATGTTAATATTTTTTCTCTGAGTCCCGCTTCGGTACAACCCCCCCTCTAAAAGTATAAAGGGTAGTATCGACATTTCACATATCGTATCTTTTTTTGTATGTATGATGGGTTGTCTGCGAGACGTATACGCCGTATGTTTGTTCATTTGGCCCAACTCTGTGCTAACAGACGCTCACACGCGTCCTGGGCTCGGCCCACTAATATTTTCTTTAACATTCTCAAAAATAGATGCTGGTAGTGAGATTCGAACTCGTTACCTCTCTGTATGAATCCACTAGCAGTAACCAACTGGGACACCTCAGGCTGCTATGCTACATTCAACATTTGATTCTTCTTGTTCACGCGGCAGATGTGACGCAAAAAAACAGAACTGCCAGGGATCAAATCAGACCACTTCATCATCATTCGATTTGTAGAAACTTTTTTTTGTTGTTGCGGAAATTCGATTTGTAGAAACTGACAGACCATCCCATTGGAAGGCATAGAACGTGCGCCAGCAAAGCTTTTCCCTTACATGATTGGTGGAAACTAATAAGTAATAACTGCACATAGATCACGTGAATTGGAAAACAAATCACTGATTTAAGGAAGCAAAATAAATCTTAGAAAACTAATTCAAGATTTTAAAGGAAAATAATCAATCTAGCGAAATTTGTATTCAATATTACCAAAATTTACTTCAAGTGCAGCTAAAAAAACACCCAAAAAAATTCGTCTCTATTCATTTGCACCACCAAAACTATATTAAAATTTTGCCTCCACATCAACTCAAAATTAACATGCTTCATTGGTCCGTATAACATATTTCCAATGACCTAAATATTTGCTTCATTCCCATCTCCAAAAGCATAGGCTTCGTATTCTCATATCACATGTATTATGTATTCACCATAATATTAGCTTCAAGTCTGGTATCCATGTGCTTGCTTCCTTATGTTCTTTATTATACAAGCTCGTAGCCATTGCCGGCCGAGGGTGTGTTGTTAGCTGACACGTTGAAGTTGTTGAAAAGTTATACAAGCTCGTAGTCTTTACAATTTTCAATTTTGTCCCTTATTAGTTATGTTAAAAACTTAAAATAATAGTTTTGAGTACCTACCTAAATTATGAATATATTTTCCTTCAAACCTGGCATAGATGGTCGGACGTTATGAAACTTGCATACGGTGTCGGAATTCATTCAAACATAGCATGGATGCCTGTTGGAAATATGCCCTAGAGGCAATAATAAAAGGATTATTATTATATTTCCTTGTTCATGATAATTGTCTTTTATTCATGCTATAATTGTATTATCCAGAAATCGTAATACACGTGTGAATAATTAGACCATAATACGTCCCTAGTAAGCCTCTAGTTGACTAGCTCGTTGGTCAACAGATAGTCATGGTTTCCTGACTATGGACATTAGATGTCGTTGACAACGGGATCACATCATTAGGAGAATGATGTGATGGACAAGACACAATCCTAAGCATAGCACAAGATCGTGTAGTTCGTTTTGCTAGAGCTTTTCCAATGTCAAGTATCTTTTCCTTAGACCATGAGATCGTGTAACTCCCGGATACCGTAGGAGTGCTTTGGGTGTACCAATCGTCACAACGTAACTGGGTGACTATAAAGGTGCACTACAGGTATCTCCGAAAGTGTCTGTTGGATTGACACGGATCGAGACTGGGATTTGTCACTCCGTATTATGGAGAGGTATCACTGGGCCCACTCGGTAGTGCATCATCATAATGAGCTCAAAGTGACCAAGTGTCTGGTCACGGGATCATGCATTACGGTACGAGTAAAGTGACTTGCCGGCAACGAGATTGAACGAGGTATTGGGATACCGACGATCGAATCTCGGGCAAGTAACATACCGTCTGACAAAGGGAATAGTATACGGGGTTGCTTGAATCCTCGACATCGTGGTTCATCCGATGAGATCATCGAGGAGTATGTGGGAGCCAACATGGGTATCCAAATCCCGCTGTTGGTTATTGACCGGAGAGCCGTCTCGGTCATGTCTGCATGTCTCCCGAACCCGTAGGGTCTACACACTTAAGGTTCGGTGACGCTAGGGTTGTATGAATATGAGTATGCAGCAAACCAAATGTTGTTGGGAGTCCCGGATGAGATCCCGGACGTCACGAGGAGTTCCGGAATGGTTCGGAGGTAAAGAATTATATATAGGAAGTGCTGTTTCGGCCATCGGGAAAGTTTCGGGGTCACCCGGTATTGTACCGGGACCACCGGAAGGGTCCCGGGGGTCCATCGGGTGGGGCCACCTATCCCGGAGGGCCCCGTGGGCTGAAGTGGGAGGGAAACCAGCCCCTAGTGGGCTGGTGCGCCCCCCCCCCCTTGGGCCCCCCTGCGCCTAGGGTTGGAAACCCTAGGTGGGGGGCGCACCACTTGCCTTGGGGGGCACTTCACCGCCCCTGGCCGCCGCCCCCCTTGGGAGATTGCATCTCCCAGGGCCGGCGCCCCCCCTGGGGGCCTATATAAAGGAGGGCAGGGGGAGGGCAGCCGCACCCTGTGTCTTGGCGCCTCCCTCCCCCTGCTACACCTCGTCCTCCTCCCGCAGCCGCTTGGCGAAGCCCTGCCGGAGTTCTGCTGCATCCACCACCACGCCGTTGTCCTACTGGATCATCATCAACCTCTCCTTCCCCCTTGCTGGATCAAGAAGGAGGAGACGTCATCCGCTCCGTACGTGTGTTGAACGCGGAGGTGCTGTCCGTTCGGCACTTGGTCATCGGTGATTTGGATCACGGCGAGTACGACTCCATCATCACCGTTCTCTCGAACGCTTCCGCACGCGATCTACAAGTGGTATGTAGATGCAATCTCTCTCCTATGACTCGTTGCTTAGTTGAACTCATAGATGGATCTTGGTGAAACCGTAGGAAAAATTTTAATTTTTTGCAACGTTCCCCAACAGTGGTATCAGAGCTAGGTCTATGCGTAGTTCTCTATTGCACGAGTAGAACACAATTTTGTTGTGGGCGTAGATCTTCTCAACTTGCTTGCCACTACTAGTCTTTTCTTGCCTCAGCGGTATTGTGGGATGAAGCGGACCGGACCGACCTTACACGTACGCTTACGTGAGACAGGTTCCACCGACTGACATGCACTAGTTGCATAAGGTGGCTAGCGGGTGTCTGTCTCTCCTACTTTAGTTGGAGCGGATTAGATGAAAAGGGTCCATATCAAGGGTAAATAGAAGTTGACAAAATCACGTTGTGGTTATTCGTAGGTAAGAAAACGTTCTTGCTAGAACCCAATTGCAGCCACGTAAAAGATGCAACAACAATTAGAGGACGTCTAACTTGTTTTTGCAGCAATTGTCATGTGATGTGATATGGCCAGAAGTTGTGATGAATGATGAATGATATATTGTGATGTATGAGATCATGTTCTTGTAATAGGAATCACGACTTGCATGTCGATGAGTATGACAACCGGCAGGAGCCATAGGAGTTGTCTTTATTTTTGTATGACCTGCGTGTCATTGAAGAACGCCATGTAAATTACTTTACTTTATTGCTAAATGCGTTAGCCATAGAAGTAGAAGTAGTCGTTGGCGTGACAACTTCATGAAGACACGATGATGGAGATCATGATGATGGAGATCATGGTGTCATGCCGGTGACGAAGATGATCATGGAGCCCCGAAGATGGAGATCAAAGGAGCTATATGATATTGGCCATATCATGTCACTATTATATAATTGCATGTGATGTTTATTATGTTTATGCATCTTGTTTACTTAGAACGACGGTAGTAAATAAGATGATCCCTTCTAACAATTTCAAGAAAGTGTTCCCCCTAACTGTGCGTCGTTGCTAAAGTTTGTCGTTTCGAAGCACCACGTGATGATCGGGTGTGATAGATCCTTACGTTCACATACAACGGGTGTAAGACAGTTTTACACATGCATAAACACTTAGGGTTAACTTGACGAGCCTAGCATGTACAGACATGGCCTCGGAACACAAGAGACCGAAAGGTCGAACATGAGTCGTATGGAAGATGCGATCAACATGGAGATGTTCACCGATGATGACTAGTCCGTCTCACGTGATGATCGGACACGGCCTAGTCGACTCGGATCGTGTAACACTTAGATGACTAGAGGGATGTCAATCTGAGTGGGAGTTCATTAAATAAATTGATTAGATGAACTTAATTATCATGAACTTAGTCTAAAGTCTTTGCAAAATATGTCTTGTAGATCAAATGGCCAACGCTCATGTCAACATGAACTTCAATGCGTTCCTAGAGAAAACCAAGCTGAAAGATGATGGCAGCAACTATTCGGACTGGGTCCGGAACCTGAGGATCATCCTCATAGCAGCCAAGAAAGATTATGTCCTAGAAGCACCGCTAGGTGAAGCACCCATCCCAGAGAACCAAGACGTTATGAACACTTGGCAATCACGTGTTGATGATTACTCCCTCGTTCAGTGCGGCATGCTTTACAGCTTAGAACCGGGGCTCCAAAAGCGTTTTGAGCGACACGGAGCATATGAGATGTTCGAGGAGCTGAAAATGGTTTTTCAAGCTCATGCCCGGGTCGAGAGATATGAAGTCTCCGACAAGTTCTATAGTTGTAAGATGGAGGAAAACAGTTCTGTCAGTGAGCACATACTCAAAATGTCTGGGTTGCACAACCGCCTGTCCCAGCTGGAGATCAACCTCCCGGACGAGGCGGTCATTAACAGAATCCTTCAGTCGCTCCCACCAAGCTACAAGAGCTTTGTGCTGAACTACAATATGCAGGGGATGGTGAAGACCATTCCTGAAGTATTTTCAATGCTGAAGTCAGCAGAGGTTGAAATAGAGAAAGAACATCAAGTGTTGATGGTCAATAAGACCACTAAGTTCAAGAAGTGCAAGGGTAAGAAGAACTTCAAGAAGGACGGCAAAGATGTTGCCGCGCCCGGTAAGCGAGTTGCCGGGAAGAAGTCAAAGAATGGACCCCAAGCCTGAGACTGAGTGCTTTTATTGCAAGGGGAAGGGTCAATGAAGCAGAACTGCCCCAAATACTTAGCGGACAAGAAGGCCGGCAACACTAAAGGTATATGTGATATACATGTAATTGATGTGTACCTTACCAGTACTCGTAGTTGTTGGAAATATGCCCTAGAGGCAATAATAAATTAGTTATTATTATATTTCCTTGTTCATGATAATCGTTTATTATCCATGCTATAATTGTATTGATAGGAAACTCAGATACATGTGTGGATACATAGACAACACCATGTCCCTAGTAAGCCTCTAGTTGACTAGCTCGTTGATCAATAGATGGTTACGGTTTCCTGACCATGGACATTGGATGTCACTGATAACGGGATCACATCATTAGGAGAATGATGTGATGGACAAGACCCAATCCTAAGCCTAGCATAGAGATCGTGTAGTTCGTATGCTAAAGCTTTTCTAATGTCAAGTATCTTTTCCTTAGACCATGAGATTGTGCAACTCCCGGATACCGTAGGAATGCTTTGGGTGTACCAAACGTCACAACGTAACTGGGTGGCTATAAAGGTGCACTACAGGTATCTCCAAAAGTGTCTGTTGGGTTGGCACGAATCGAGACTGGGATTTGTCACTCCGTGTGACGGAGAGGTATCTCTGGGCCCACTCGGTAGGACATCATCATAATGTGCACAATGTGACCAAGGGGTTGATCACGGGATGATGTGTTACGGAACGAGTAAAGAGACTTGCCGGTAACGAGATTGAACAAGGTATCGGATACCGACGATCGAATCTCGGGCAAGTACAATACCGCTAGACAAAGGGAATTGTATACGGGATCGATTGAGTCCTTGACATCGTGGTTCATCCGATGAGATCATCGTGGAACATGTGGGAGCCAACATGGGTATCCAGATCCCGCTGTTGGTTATTGACCGGAGAACGTCTCGGTCATGTCTGCATGGTTCCCGAACCCGTAGGGTCTACACACTTAAGGTTCGATGACGCTAGGGTTATAAAGGAAGTTTGTATGTGGTTACCGAATGTTGTTCGGAGTCCCGGATGAGATCCCGGACGTCACGAGGAGTTCCGGAATGGTCCGGAGGTAAAGATTTATATATGGGAAGTCCTGTTTTGGTCACCGGAAAAGTTTCGGGTTTTTCCGGTAACGTACCGGGACCACCGGGAGGGTCCCGGGGGTCCACCAAGTGGGGCCACCAACCCCGGAGGGCTGCATGGGCCAAGTGTGGGAGGGAACCAGCCCCAGGTGGGCTGGTGCGCCCCCCACAAGGGGCCCAAGGCGCAAGAGAGAGTGGGAGGGGGCAAACCCTAGGGCAGATGGGCCCTAAGGCCCACCCCAGGCGCGCCTCCCCTCTCTCCCCCTCTGGCCGCCACCCAGATGGCATTTGGGGGGCTGCCGCCACCCTTGGGGAGGGAACCCTAGAGGGGGCGCAGCCCCCTCCCCTCCCCCTATAAATACTTAAGGCCTAGGGGCTGCCCAACACATGAGTTTCTCCCTCTATTGGCGCAGCCCTACCTCTCTTACTCCTCCTCTCCCGCGGTGCTTGGCGAAGCCCTGCAGGATTGCCACACTCTTCCATCACCACCACGCCGTTGTGCTGCTGCTGGATGGAGTCTTCCTCAACCTCTCCCTCTCTCCTTGCTGGATCAAGGCATGGGAGACGTCACCGGGCTGTACGTGTGTTGAACGCGGAGGTGCCGTCCGTTCGGCACTAGGATCTCCGGTGATTTGGATCACGACGAGTACGACTCCTTCAACCCCGTTCTCTTGAACGCTTCCGCTTAGCGATCTACAAGGGTATGTAGATGCACTCTCCTTCCCCTCGTTGCTGGTTTCTCCATAGATAGATCTTGGTGACACGTAGGAAATTTTTGAATTTCTGCTACGTTCCCCAACAGTGGCATCATGAGCTAGGTCTATTGCGTAGATTCTTTGCACGAGTAGAACACAAAGTAGTTGTGGGCGTTGATTTTGTTCAATATGCTTACCGTTACTAGTCCAATCTTGTTTCGACGGTATTGTGGGATGAAGCGGCCCGGACCGACCTTACACGTACACTTACGTGAGACAGGTTCCACCGACTGACATGCACTTGGTGCATAAGGTGGCTAGCGGGTGCCAGTCTCTCCCACTTTAGTCGGAACGGATTCGATGAAAAGGGTCCTTATGAAGGGTAAATAGCAATTGACATATCACGTTGTGGTTTTGCGTAGGTAAGAAACGTTCTTGCTAGAAACCCATAGCAGCCACGTAAAACATGCAAACAACAATTAGAGGACGTCTAACTTGTTTTTGCAGGGTATGCTATGTGATGTGATATGGCCAAGAAGAATGTGATGAATGATATGTGATGTATGAGATTGATCATGTTCTTGTAATAGGAATCACGACTTGCATGTCGATGAGTATGACAACCGGCAGGAGCCATAGGAGTTGTCTTTATTTATTGTATGACCTGCGTGTCATTGAACAACGCCATGTAATTACTTTACTTTATTGCTAACCGGTAGCCATAGTAGTAGAAGTAATAAGTTGGCGAGACAACTTCATGAAGACACGATGATGGAGATCATGATGATGGAGATCATGGTGTCATGCCGGTGACGATGATGATCATGGAGCCCCGAAGATGGAGATCAAAAGGAGCAATATGATATTGGCCATATCATGTCACTATTTGATTGCATGTGATGTTTATCATGTTTATGCATCTTATTTGCTTAGAACGACGGTAGTAAATAAGATGATCCCTCATTAAAATTTCAGGAAAGTGTTCCCCCTAACTGTGCACCGTTGCAAAAGTTCGTCGTTTCTAAGCACCACGTGATGATCGGGTGTGATGGATTCTTACGTTCACATACAACGGGTGTAAGACAGATTTACACACGCGAAACACTTAGGTTGACTTGACGAGCCTAGCATGTACAGACATGGCCTCGGAACACAAGAGACCGAAAGGTCGAGCATGAGTCGTATAGTAGATACGATCAACATGAAGATGTTCACCGATGATGACTAGTCCGTCTCACGTGATGATCGGACACGGCCTAGTTGACTCGGATCATGTAATCACTTAGATGACTAGAGGGATGTCTATCTGAGTGGGAGTCCATAAGATGAACTTAATTATCCTGAACATAGTCAAAAGATCTTTGCAAATTATGTCGTAAGCTCGCGCTTTAGTTCCACTGTTTAGATATGTTCCTAGAGAAAATATAGTTGAAAGTTGACAGTATCGATTATGCGGACAGTAGAAAGCTTATGTCCTTAATGCACTGCTCAGTGTGCTGAACCCCAAACGTCGTTTGTGGATGTTGCGAACATCGGACATACACGTTTTGATAACTACGTGATAGTTCAGTTAAACGGTTTAGAGTTGAGGCACCAAAGACGTTTTCGAAATGTCGCGGAACATATGAGATGTTTTCGAGGGCTGAAATTGGGATTTCAGGCTCGTGCCCACGTCAAGAGGTATAAGACCTCCGACAATTTTCTTAGCCTGCAAACTAAGGGAGAAAAGCTCAATCGTTGAGCTTGTGCTCAGATTGTCTGAGTGCAACAATCACTTGAATCGAGTGGGAGTTGATCTTCCAGATGAGATAGTGATGTTTCTCCAAAGTCATTGCCACCAAGCTGCTAGAGCTTCGTGATGAACTATAACATATCAAGGATAGAGATGATGATCCTTGAGGTATTCGCATTGTTTAACATCGCGAAAGTAGAAATCAAGAAGGAGCATCAATTGTTGATGGTTGGTGAAACCACTAGTTTGAAGAAGGGCGAGGGCAAGAAGGGATACTTCATGAAACGGCAAATCAGTTGCTGCTCTAGTGAAGAAACCCAAGGTTTAACCCAAACCCGATACTAAGTGCTTCTGTAATAAGGGGAACAACCACTGGAGCAGAATTACCCTAGATACTTGGTAGATGAGAAGGCTGGCAAGGTCGATAGAAGTATATTGGATATACATTATGTAAATGTGTAGTTTACTAGTACTCCTAGTAGCACCAGGGTATTGGATACCGGTTCGGTTGCTAAAGTGTTAGTAACTCAAAACAAAAGAGCTACAGAATAAATGGAGACTAGTTAAAGGTGAGCTGACGATATGTGTTGGAAGTGTGTCCAAGTTTGATGTGATCAAACATCGCGCGCTCCCTGTACCATCAAGATTAGTATTAAACCTGAGTGGTTTATTGAATCTCGATCGTAGTGATACACATTTTCATGCCAAAAGATATAAGATAGTAATGATAGTACCACTTACATGTGGCACTGCCATGTAAGTCATATTGGTATAAATCGCATGAAGAAGCTCCTTGTTGATGGATCTTTGGACTCACTCGTTTTTGAAAAGTTTGAGACATGTGAGCCATGTCTATTGGTGTATACACATGAAGGAACTCCATGCAGATGGATCATTTTGGACTCACTTGATTTTGAATCACTTGAGATATGCAAATCATACCACATGGGCAAGGTGACTAAAAGCATCGTTTTAAGTAAAATGGAACAAGAAAGCAACTTGTAGGAAGTAACACATTTTGATGTGTGCAGTCCATTGAGTGCTGAGGCATGTAGTGAATATCGTTATGTTCTTACTTCACGGATGATTTGAGTAGATACTGAGTATATTTACTTGATGAAGCACAAGTCTGAATTATTGAATGGTTCAAGTAATTTCAGAGTGAAGTTGAAGATCATCGTGACAAGAGGATAAAATGTCTATGATATGATCATAGAGATGAGTGTCTGAGTTACGAGTTTGGCACACAATTAAGACATTGTGGAGATTGTTTCACAACCAATATCGCCTGGAACACCATAGTGTGATGGTGTCTCCGAACATCATAGTTACACCCTATTGGATATGGTGCATACCATGATGTCTCTTGTTGAATTACCACTATCGTTCATGGGTTAGGCATTAGAGACAACCGCACTCACTTTAATAGGGTACCACGTAATTCCGTTGAGACGACACCGTTTGGAGAAACCTAAGTTGTCGTTTCTTAAAAGGTTTGGGGCTGCGACGCTTATGTGAAAAAGTTTCAGGTTGATAAGCTCGAACCCAAAGCGGATAAAATGCATCTTTATAGGACACCCAAAACAGTTGGGTATACCTCCTAATTCAGATCCGACAGCAATAGGGATTGTTTCTTGAATCAGGTCCTTTCTCGAGGAAAAGTTTGTCTCGGAAAGTTGAGTGGGAGGAAGGTGGAGACTTGATGAGGTTATTGAACCATCACTTCAACCAGTGTGTAGCAAGGCACAGGAAGTTGTTCCTGTGGCACCTACACCAATTGAAGTAGAAGCTTATGATAGTGATCATGAAGTTTCGGATCAAGTCACTACCGTACCTCGTAGGGTGACAAGGATGCGTACTACTTCAGAGTGGTACAATAATCCTGTCTTGAAGGTCATGTTGCTGGGCAACAATGAACCTACGAGCTATGAAGAAGCGATGGTGGGCCCAAAATTCCGACAAATGGTTAGAAGCCATGAAATCCGAGATAGGATCCATGTATTAGAACAAAGCATGGACTTTGGTGGACTTGCCCGTTGATCGGCAAGCCATTGAGATAAATGGATCTTTAAGAAGAAGACGGACATGGACGGTAATGTCACCGTCTATGAAGCTCGACTTGTGGCGAAGAGTTTTTCACAAGTTCAAGGAGTTGACTACGATGAGATTTTCTCATCCGTAGCGATGCTTGAGTCCGTCGGAATCATGTTAGCATTAGATGCATTTATGAAATCTGGCAGATGGATGTCAAAACGAGTTTCCTTACCAGTCTTCATAAGGAAAGGTTGTATGTGATACAACCAGAAGGTTTTGTCAATCCTGAAGAATGCTAACAAATATGCAAAGCTCCAGCAATCCTTCTAAGCACTGGAGTAAGCATCTTGGAGTTGGAATGTACGCTTTGATGAGATGATAAAAGATTTTGGGTTTATACAAAGTTTATGAGAAACTTGTATTTCCAAAGAAGTGAGTGGGAGCACTATAGAATTTCTTATGAGAATATGTTGTAAATTTCTAGAAAGCATATAGGGTTATTTGAAAGGTGTTTTTCAATAGAAAACCTGGATTAAGCTACTTGAACATTGAGCATCAAGATCTATGAAGGTAGATCAAAAACGCTTAATGGTACTTTCAAATGAGCATATACCTTGACATGATCTTGAAGGTGTTCAAGATGGATCAGTCAAAGAAGGAGTTCTTGCCTGAGATGTAAGGTATGAAGTTAAGACTTAAAGCTCGACCACGGCAGAAAAGAGAGAAAGGACGAAGGTCGTCCCCTATGCTTTAGACGTAGGCTCTGCAGTATGCTATGCTGAGTACCGCACCTGATGTGTGCCTTGCCACATGTCTGGCAAGAGGGTACAAAGGTGATCAAGGAGTGGATCACCAGATAGCGGTCAAAATTATCCTTAGAGGAATAACGATATGTTTCTCGATTATGGAAGTGATAAAGAGTTCGACGTAAAGGGTTACGTCGATGCAAGCTTTAACACCTATCCGAATGACTCTAAGTAGCAAACAGGATACATATAGTGGAACAACCATTTGGAATAGCTCCAAGTGGAGCGTGGAAGCAGCATTTACAATATGACATAGAGATTTGCGAAGTACATACGGATCTGAATGTTGCAGACCCGTTGACTAAAACTTCTCTCTCAAGCAAAACATGATCAAACCCCAGAAATCATTGAGTCTTAATCACATGATGATGTGAACTAGTTTAATGACACTAGTAAACTCTTTGGATGTTGGTCACATGGTGATGTGACCTGTGAGTGTTAATCACATGGCGATGTGAACTAGATTATTAACTCTAGTGCAAGTGGGAGACTGTTGGAAATATGCCCTAGAGGCAATAATAAATTAGTTATTATTATATTTCCTTGTTCATGATAATCGTTTATTATCCATGCTATAATTGTATTGATAGGAAACTCAGATACATGTGTGGATACATAGACAACACCATGTCCCTAGTAAGCCTCTAGTTGACTAGCTCGTTGATCAATAGATGGTTACGGTTTCCTGACCATGGACATTGGATGTCACTGATAACGGGATCACGTCATTAGGAGAATGATGTGATGGACAAGACCCAATCCTAAGCCTAGCATAGAGATCGTGTAGTTCGTATGCTAAAGCTTTTCTAATGTCAAGTATCTTTTCCTTAGACCATGAGATTGTGCAACTCCCGGATACCGTAGGAATGCTTTGGGTGTACCAAACGTCACAACGTAACTGGGTGGCTATAAAGGTGCACTACAGGTATCTCCGAAAATGTCTGTTGGGTTGGCACGAATCGAGACTGGGATTTGTCACTCCGTGTGACGGAGAGGTATCTCTGGGCCCACTCGGTAGGACATCATCATAATGTGCACAATGTGACCAAGGGGTTGATCACGGGATGATGTGTTACGGAACAAGTAAAGAGACTTGCCGGTAACGAGATTGAACAAGGTATCGGATACCGACGATCGAATCTCGGGCAAGTACAATACCGCTAGACAAAGGGAATTGTATACGGGATCGATTGAGTCCTTGACATCGTGGTTCATCCGATGAGATCATCGTGGAACATGTGGGAGCCAACATGGGTATCCAGATCCCGCTGTTGGTTATTGACCGGAGAATGTCTCGGTCATGTCTGCATGGTTCCCGAACCCGTAGGGTCTACACACTTAAGGTTCGATAACGCTAGGGTTATAAAGGAAGTTTGTATGTGGTTACTGAATGTTGTTCGGAGTCCCGGATGAGATCCCGGACGTCACGGGGAGTTCCGGAATGGTCCGTAGGTAAAGATTTATATATGGGAAGTCCTGTTTTGGTCACCGGAAAAGTTTCGGGTTTTTCCGGTAACGTACCGGGACCACCGGGAGGGTCCCGGGGGTCCACCAAGTGGGGCCACCAACCCCGGAGGGCTGCATGGGCCAAGTGTGGGAGGGAACCAGCCCCAGGTGGGCTGGTGCGCCCCCCACAAGGGGCCCAAGGCGCAAGAGAGAGTGGGAGGGGGCAAACCCTAGGGCAGATGGGCCCTAAGGCCCACCCCAGGCGCGCCTCCCCTCTCTCCCCCTCTGGCCGCCACCCAGATGGCATCTGGGGGGCTACCGCCACCCTTGGGGAGGGAACCCTAGAGGGGGCGCAGCCCCCTCCCCTCCCCCTATAAATACTTGAGGCCTGGGGACTGCCCAACACATGAGTTTCTCCCTCTATTGGCGTAGCCCTGCCTCTCTTACTCCTCCTCTCCCGCGGTGCTTGGCGAAGCCCTGCAGGATTGCCACGCTCCTCCATCACCACCACGCCGTTGTGCTGCTGCTGGATGGAGTCTTCCTCAACCTCTCCCTCTCTCCTTGCTGGATCAAGGCATGGGAGACGTCACCGGGCTGTACGTGTGTTGAACGCGGAGGTGCCGTCCGTTCGGCACTAGGATCTCCGGTGATTTGGATCACGACGAGTACGACTCCTTCAACCCCGTTCTCTTGAACGCTTTCGCTTAGCGATCTACAAGGGTATGTAGATGCACTCTCCTTCCCCTCGTTGCTGGTTTCTCCATAGATAGATCTTGGTGACACGTAGGAAAATTTTGAATTTCTGCTACATTCCCCAACAGTAGTAACTCCTGGGTATTTGATACTGGTGCCGTTGCTCATATTTGTAACTCACAGCAGGAGCTGCGGAATAAGCGGAGACTGGCGAAGGACGAGGTGACGATGCGCATCGGGAATGGTTCCAAGGTCGATGTGATCGCCGTCGGCACGCTGCCTCTACATTTACCTACAGGATTAGTTTTAAACCTCAATAATTGTTATTTAGTGCCAAGTTTGAGCATGAACATTGTATCTGGATCTCGTTTGATGTGAGATGGCTACTCATTTAAATCCGAGAATAATGGTTGTTCTATTTATATGAGAGATATGTTTTATGGTCATGCCCCGATGGTCAATGGTTTATTCTTAATGAATCTTGAACGTAATGTTACACATATTCATAGTGTGAATACCAAAAGATGTAAAGTTGATAACGATAGTCCCACATACTTGTGGCACTGCCGCCT
The DNA here is from genome assembly GCF_018294505.1 of Triticum aestivum. Classification (NCBI taxonomy): domain Eukaryota; kingdom Viridiplantae; phylum Streptophyta; class Magnoliopsida; order Poales; family Poaceae; genus Triticum; species Triticum aestivum. The sequence continues at coordinate 86,896,498 of NC_057801.1, read as the reverse complement.
TGGTCACATTGGTGTCAAGCGCATGAAGAAGCTCCATGCTGATGGACTTTTAGAGTCTCTCAATTATGAATCATTTGACACATGCGAACCATGCCTCATGGGCAAAATGACCAAGACTCCGTTCTCCGGAACAATGGAGCGAGCAACCAACTTATTGGAAATCATACATACTGATGTGTGTGGTCCAATGAGCGTTGAGGCTCGCGGAGGATATCGTTATGTTCTCACTCTCACTGATGACTTGAGTAGATATGGGTATGTCTACTTGATGAAACACAAGTCTGAGACCTTTGAAAAGTTCAAGGAATTTCAGAATGAAGTAGAGAATCAACGTGACCGAAAGATAAAATTCTTACGATCGGATCGTGGAGGAGAATATTTAAGTCACGAATTTGGTACACACTTAAGAAAATGTGGAATCGTTTCACAACTCACGCCGCCTGGAACACCTCAGCGTAACGGTGTGTCCGAATGTCATAATCGCACTCTATTGGATATGGTGCGATCTATGATGTCTCTTACCGATTTACCGCTATCATTTTGGGGATACGCACTAGAGACAGCTACATTCACTTTAAATAGGGCACCGTCTAAATCCGTGGAGACGACACCGTATGAATTATGGTTTGGGAAGAAACCTAAGCTGTCGTTTCTAAAAGTTTGGGGATGCGATGCTTATGTCAAGAAACTTCAACCTGAAAAGCTTGAACCCAAGTCGGAAAAATGCGCCTTCATAGGATACCCTAAGGAAACCATTGGGTATACCTTCTACCTTAGATCCGAAGGCAAGATCTTTGTTGCCAAGAACGGATCCTTTCTGGAAAAAGAGTTTCTCTCGAAAGAAGTAAGTGGGAGGAAAGTAGAACTCGATGAAGTACTACCTCTTGAACCGGAAAGTAGTGCAGCTCAGGAAAATGTTCCCGTGGTGCCTACACCGACTGGAGAGGAAATTAATGATGATGATCAAGGTACTTCGGATCAAGTTGCTACTGAACTTCGTAGGTCCACGAGGACACGTTCCACACCAAAGTGGTATGGCAACCCTGTCCTAGAAATCATGTTGTTAGACAACGGTGAACCTTCGAACTATGAAGAAGCGATGGCGGGCCCAGATTCCAACAAATGGCTAGAAGCCATGCAATCTAAGATAGAATCCATGTATGAAAACAAAGTATGGACTTTGACTGACTTGCCCCATGATCGGCGAGCGATAGAAAACAAATGGATCTTTAAGAAGAAGACGGACGCGGATGGTAATTTCACCATCTATAAAGCTCGACTTGTCGCTAAGGGTTATCGGCAAGTTCAAGGGATTGACTACGATGAGACTTTCTCTCCCGTAGCGAAGCTTAGATCCGTCCGAATCATGTTAGCAATTGCCGCATACTATGATTATGAGATATGGCAGATGGACGTCAAAACGGCATTCCTTAACGGTTATCTTAAGGAAGAGCTGTATATGATGCAGCCGGAAGGTTTTGTCGATCCTAAGAATGCTAACAAAGTATGCAAGCTCCAGCGATCCATTTATGGGCTGGTGCAAGCATCTCAGAGTTGGAACATTCGCTTTGATGAGATGATCAAAGCGTTTGGGTTTATGCAGACTTATGGAGAAGCCTGCGTTTACAAGAAAGTGAGTGGGAGCTCTGTAGCATTTCTCATATTATATGTAGATGACATACTTTTGATGGGAAATGATATAAAATTCTTGGACAGCATTAAGGCCTACTTGAATAAGTGTTTTTCAATGAAGGACCTTGGAGAAGCTGCTTACATATTAGGCATCAAGATCTATAGGGATAGATCGAGACGCCTCATAGGTCTTTCACAAAGCACATACCTTGATAAGATTTTGAAGAAGTTCAAAATGGATCAGTCCAAGAAAGGGTTCTTGCCTGTATTGCAAGGTGTGAGATTGAGATCGGCTCAATGCCCGACCACGGCAAAAGATAAAGAAGAGATGAGCGTCATCCCCTATGCCTCAGCCATAGGATCTATTATGTATGCCATGCTGTGTACCAGACCTGATGTAAACCTTGCCGTAAGTTTGGTAGGAAGGTACCAAAGTAATCCCGGCAAGGAACACTGGACAGCGGTCAAGAATATCCTGAAGTACCTGAAAAGGACAAAGGACATGTTTCTCGTTTATGGAGGTGACGAAGAGCTCGTCGTAAAGGGTTACATCGACGCTAGCTTCGACACAGATCTGGATGACTCTAAGTCACAAACCGGATACGTGTATATGTTGAATGGTGGGGCAGTAAGCTGGTGCAGCTGCAAGCAGAGCATCGTGGCGGGATTTACATGTGAAGCGGAGTACATGGCAGCCTCGGAGGCAGCGCATGAAGCAATTTGGGTGAAGGAGTTCATCACCGACCTAGGAGTCATACCCAATGCGTCGGGGCCGATCAAACTCTTCTGTGACAACACTGGAGCTATTGCCCTTGCCAAGGAGCCCAGGTTTCACAAGAAGACCAGGCACATCAAGCATCGTTTCAACTCCATCCGTGAAAATGTTCAAGATGGAGACATAGACATTTGCAAAGTACATACGGATCTGAATGTCGCAGATCCGTTAACTAAACCTCTTCCGCGAGCAAAACATGATCAACACCAGAACTCTATGGGTGTTCGATTCATCACAATGTAACTAGATTATTGACTCTAGTGCAAGTGGGAGACTGTTGGAAATATGCCCTAGAGGCAATAATAAAAGGATTATTATTATATTTCCTTGTTCATGATAATTGTCTTTTATTCATGCTATAATTGTATTATCCGGAAATCGTAATACACGTGTGAATACATAGACCACAATACGTCCCTAGTAAGCCTCTAGTTGACTAGCTCGTTGGTCAATAGATAGTCATGGTTTCCTGACTATGGACATTAGATGTCGTTGACAATGGGATCACATCATTAGGAGAATGATGTGATGGACAAGACCCAATCCTAAGCATAGCACAAGATCGTGTAGTTCGTTTTGCTAGAGCTTTTCCAATGTCAAGTATCTTTTCCTTAGACCATGAGATCGTGTAACTCCCGGATATCGTAGGAGTGCTTTGGATGTACCAAACGTCACAACGTAACTGGGTGACTATAAAGGTGCACTACAGGTATCTCCGAAAGTGTCTGTTGGGTTGACACGGATCGAGACTGGGATTTGTCACTCCGTATTACGGAGAGGTATCACTGGGCCCACTTGGTAGTGCATCATCATAATGAGCTAAAAGTGACCAAGTGTCCGGTCACGGGATCATGCATTACGGTACGAGTAAAGTGACTTGCCGGCAACGAGATTGAACGAGGTATTGGGATACCGACGATCGAATCTCGGGCAAGTAACATACCGTCTGACAAAGGGAATAGTATACGGGGTTGCTTGAATCCTCGACATCGTGGTTCATCCGATGAGATCATCGAGGAGTATGTGGGAGCTAACATGGGTATCCAGATCCCGCTATTGGTTATTGACCGGAGAGCCGTCTCGGTCATGTCCGCATGTCTCCCGAACCCGTAGGGTCTACACACTTAAGGTTCGGTGACGCTAGGGTTGTATGAATATGAGTATGCAGCAAACCGAATGTTGTTCGGAGTCCCGGATGAGATCTCGGACGTCACGAGGAGTTCCGGAATGGTCCGGAGGTAAAGAATTATATATAGGAAGTGCTGTTTCGGCCATCGGGAAAGTTTCGGGGTCACCCGATATTGTACCGAGACCATCGAAAGGGTCCCGGGGGTCCACCGGGTGGGGCCACCTATCCCGGAGGGCCCCGTGGGCTGAAGTGGGAGGGGAACCAGCCCCTAGTGGGCTGGTGCACCCCCCTTGGGGCCCCCTGCGCATAGGGTTGGAAACCCTAGGTGGGGGCGCACCACTTGCCTTGGGGGGCACTCCACCACCCCTGGCCGCCGCCCCCCTTGGGAGATTGCATCTCCCAGGGCCGGCGCCCCCCTGGGGGCCTATACAAAGGAGGGCAGGGGGAGGGCAGCCGCACCCTGTGTCTTGGCGCCTCCCTCCCCTACTACACCTCGTCCTCCTCCCGCAGCAGCTTGGCGAAGCCCTGCCGGAGTTCTGCTGCATCCACCACCACGCCGTTGTGCTGCTGGATCATCATCAATCTCTCCTTCCCCCTTGTTGGATCAAGAAGGAGGAGACGTCATCTGCTCCGTACGTGTGTTGAACGCGGAGGTGCTGTCCGTTCGGCACTTGGTCATCGGTGATTTGGATTAGGCGAGTACGACTCCATCATCACCGTTCTCTCGAACGCTTCCGCACGTGATCTACAAGTGGTATGTAGATGTAATCTCTCTCCTATGACTCGTTGCTTAGCTGAACTCATAGATGGATCTTGGTGAAACCGTAGGAAAATTTTTAATTTTCTGCAACGTTCCCCAACAATGCCTACCATGGGCATGCCCACCTGCTGACAAAAGTTAGATCATTTCATGCATGTCAATAAATAGACCATTTTCAATGGAGAGTGTTCGGGTAGGCGAGAAGAGTCTGTTTGAGACCATTTTTTCGGCATCCATCACATGACCCAAATTTATTCCATGAGCTTATATGGCCAATTCAAGGTACCATCCCAAGTTGTTTGAGTTTTCAAAAAAAACATTTTCTGGAGTTTTCTTGGTGAAAAAGGACCGATAAATGGTCGGACGTGTCGCAACATGCAAACGATTTCGGAAGTCGTTCAAACCTGGGATGGATGCCTCATGTGTCTGTACCAGGTTGCTGAAAAAAGTTGGGGTCATTTATCCATAGTCCAAAAACCCACTAGTTGAGAGGACTATGATAGACTAGGCCAGACGAGTCCCGTGAGCATGTAGTTTTTCCCAATTCGAAAGCTTCTGTTATTTGTAACTTCTGCCATTATCAACCAACATGAACATTTTGCTGTGAACTAACCATGTCTTGAAATTTGTGAACAATTTTGAAATTTCAACTGTGTATGAAAATTTTACAAGTTTGAACACCTTCTCCAAAATTGATAACAAATTCCCAAAAATTGATGAAAATTTTGAACGAGAATAGGAAACAACGTAATTTTCTATAAAATTATCATTTTTTAAACACAAGCATTTCTTCTATTTGTGAACAAAATATTCGAAAACACGGGCATTTTTTGAGATTCCGGAATATTTTTAAAATTCTAAAAAATATTTGAAAACAAGAAAATTTTAGGGTTTCCCAATAATTTTCCAAAGTTTTGAACAAGTTTGAAAAGAATTAAAAAAGTTAGGAAAAAATGCTTAGCCGCTGGCTTAACTAGGGGACGGCATCGATCCCATCCGGCGCCTGTTGGGGGAAACTCTATTGGACGCTTATTATGTCAAGCAGTCGCCTTTTCACACACACACCCAATCGATACGAGTGAACATGAGCCAGCCCATTTCAATCTGTTTGTTGCCTCTGTATATGCCGGTTTTCAGAACCTTTTAGATGGTTTCAGGCCAGTTTTTACCCGTTTCCGCAATGTTTAAAAATGTTCATGAACCATTTTGTTTTTCAGAACCACAAAGTTCAAAAACTGTTCAACGTATTTATTTATTTACTCAGAATTTTTTTAAAGTTTGAAAATATCAAAAATGGACGCATATCAAAGAAGTTTGAAGTTTCAAAATAGTTTGTGTTCTAAAAACTGTCAGAATTTTAAAAAAGTCTAATTATTTTAAATCGGTTCAGAGTTTATAAATGTGTTCCACTTTTTGGATTTTTTTTTTGAATTTTAAAACTTTTGTTTACAATTTGGAAAAATGTCGGCGTTTTAAAAAGGTCACGTTCTAATTTCCAAAAAAATGGTCAACCATGTCACTGGTCATAGTTCTTAAAAGGCCTCGCTGCTGTTTAGTTAGGATAGCTGGCTTATTCTAGTGGTTGTGCTCGTTTGTTATTGTGGAGGTCTTGTGCTCGATTCCTGCTGGAAGCAATTTTTTTAGGATTTTCCACTCTTTCACTACAAGTCCACTACACAGCAGTTTTACTACAAGTCTACTACACATCGTTTGCTGCTGGGCCGGCCCAGTTTCCTGCTCACTGTTGTACGGTCCAGACGACGTATTTCATAAAAGGACCATCCTACCCTTTTTTATGAAGGGGTATGGGCAGATCTGATCCGTCCATATGTTTAAGGGGTTGTACCGAAGAAGAAGTGTTTTTCTCTCTGAAACTTTGCTACGTGAGAATGTCTGAAACCTTTTTTTTTGTTCGAGGAGGAACCATATTTTATGAATAGGATCCTTGGTGAACGAGTACTTCAAACTTTTCAGACTAAACAAGGTTTTTGATTTCTTAAAAGCTGTGGCATATGGTACAACTCCGGAAATTGACAGTATAGTAGTAGCAGGCCTGAATGTATAGCTTCTTACGAAGATACATAACGTGCGAGTATAGATTTTTTTGTCAAATCTTTTTTTGTAGATACAGGATTGAAAATTTAACAAAGAGTACTTTTATCAATGAGTATTCTCCAACTAGGAAATTATGTGATGTGACAAGAGAGCTGCTATTCACTTAATACTGGTAGAGAAATTCACTATCTGAACCGTGAAATAAACTCTGTTTTCAGTTGTATTATTCTAACCAGAACTCAGAACAGTCTACTCCAGATACTACTTACTTTTTCAGTTATTAGCCTATAACAGTTTTTAGGTGTCCACTCCTTCCTTTTTTTTGAAGTACACATTCTGTGGCAAGCTCACGCCTGTTCACGATGCTACTTCTTGGCAGTGGCGTAGCCAGGAATAAAGCGAAGGGTGTGCAAACTCCAAAAAAAAATAGAGTGGAAATATTGGGTGTGCATGCTGTTCTCGGGCCTTGACTTTTATGCAATATGGCATGATAAAAAACAAAATCTCATAATTCAGGGTGTGCCATGGCACACCCGTGCTACCCATAACTGAAATGCTAGGTTAGCACATACTGCATATAGACAACAGACAGAGTTGCCTGCCATTTTCTCTGAAATTTAAGAGGCTAGGGGCTAATGCACATACTGCATATAGAACCTATCATCGCTCCACCTATCTAGTTTCAAGTAGTGTTTTGTTTCTGTGTTTAAATAGGCAGCAAACTTTCTATTCTTGCTCCGTAGTTGTATGCTCATTTAGGGTTCCAAATCACATTTAAGTTACCTGTCAATTATCATGTAGGTTCTAGTTTTCAGTGTAATTTTTAGTGGATTTTATCTGTACTATGGTAGTGTAATTACTGTGTGTTGTCAGTGCATTTTCAGTGTGTTTTAGTGTAAATATTATATGTAATTGCACTGTTATTTGAGTGCATTTTGACTGTAATTTAGTGTTTTAGTCTTGCATTTGTTCCAGTGTACTTTCAATGCAATCTCATTGTAATTGCGGTGCACTTCAATTTCATTGTTTACTGTAATCTTTGATGTAATTACAGAGTATTCTTGCTGTAATTACTTATTTAGCTGTAATCTTTTTGTTGTAATTTCAGATTAATCTCTCTGTAATTATAAAGTGAATATACAGTGTAATTACGTATAAGAATTTAGTGGTGTCAGGGGGTATGAGTTGGTTGTTTGTCGTGAACTTTGTGTAAATGTGTGTTTGCTCCAGAGTGTAGATTTCCGCTCTTCTTCAGCTAGATTTCCTTATGTTATGGGGGGACAACAGATATTGCTATATGTTCATTCTTGAGGGTACAGACTTGCTAAACTATTGATGATTTTTTGTTGGGTGATCTATTAGATCTGGAATGGAAGCTCACATAAGTTGAGCTGATTTTTGTCCATATGAAAGCAGAGAACCATATGGTCTGTGGCATTTTCATCCATATGAAAGTAGAGGCACATTGTGGTGCTAGTTTGCTGGGTTTTGTCTCCGACCATCATGTCGTGATGATTTTGCAGGTACCCCGAGAGGCCCTTGAGTTTACTGGAATATCGATTAACTTCCGTTCCGGCAAATTCGGATACTCCATATGTCCTATTTTCAGCAAAGGTCATGCTGAATTTTTTCTTGAATTTTAGCATGACTTTGCTAAAAATATGACATATGGGGTACTTGTGACTAATGCATGGGCCGGGGTCTTAGTACTTAATTAAGTTGGATCAACTGCCCCTTTATTCTTGCTGCATTAAACCATAGGTGGCAACAGAGCCAAGTGATTAGGCCCAACTTAGAATTCTCCTTCCCACCTTAGCTTTTAGGGTGCCTCGGCATCGACAAACCCTAAATTATAAAACCTTGGCTTTTAGGGTGCCTCGGTGTCGATAAAACCTAAATGATGTACGCTTAGGCTTTTAGGGTGCCTCGGCGTCGACAAACCCTAAATGATAAAAGCTTAGCTTTTAGGATGCCTCGGTGTCAACAAACCCTAAATGATGAGACCATGATCTTGTTCCTTGACAATAACCAACTTTTTGACCAAACTTTTTTCCTATTTAGAGCGAAACATGGCCCACAACGATGAGGCCGGCGGTTCGGACGGCAAGCAATTCTGGGAGCTATCCCAGGAGATGGAGGAAGAACCTCACCGCTATGAGGGCGTCGGGGATGACACCACTGATGGTGCCGCCGAGGATGCCACCACTGATGATGGCGGCGCACGCACAGATGGCAGCCAACCAAAGAGGCAACGGAAGGACCGGCGCCCGAACATGCTCGGCACTGTCAAGGAGGAATTTACTGAAGTGAACTCCGACGGGCATCCAACGGCGCCCAAAGAATTAGTCAAGGGGTACTCGGTTCAGCTCGGGTGCATTCTCCGGAGCACCGTCTCGATAAACACCGAGAACCTAAGGCATAAGGACCGAGGGAATTTGCGTAGCCTCCTCTTCACGAAGCTGCACGAACGATACAAGTTCCCCGCTGACTTTGCAAACACACGCCTCTCAGGGAATAAAGTGAACAGTGCCGCCCTCACGAGGATGAGCACGACCCTGTCTACTTGGAGAAGCACGGTGAAGGCACTGATCGAAAAAGGTGATATTTATGAGAAGATCAAGGCGAAAAATCCTTCGATCAGCGAAGATGACTACAAGGAGTTCAAGATCAAGTGCGAGAGCAGCGCAACCTCTGAATCAAGTCAGTGGGGGAAAGAAATGCGGTAGTTGAACTTAGGGGTCCACCAACTCGGTCCCGGCGGTTACAGAGTGGCGGAGCCTATATGGGACAAGGAGGACGCGGAGCGTGCCGAGCAAGGCTTACCGCCCCGCTTCAAGAAATACCATGACAAGCAGACCAGGAACTTTGTCAGGGCCCGGTACAAGGAGGACCCGGTAACAAAGGAGCTTACCACAGATCCGAAGAGCGCTTGAGCTTGTTCTGGTAAGGAATACACCCCCGCGTAATTAGCTCCATATGGTTGCATTCTAATTAATCCCCAATGTTTTTAAATGGTTCACGTTCCTTCCATAGGACGCTGAAAGCAGTAGCGCAGGGTCATCTCAGAGCTCCCCTTTCGACACCCCTTTAAATAGGGCGTTGAACGTAATGAAAAACAAGGATAAGCTCAGTAAGCCGTCGTCAGCTGGTCGTGTGGCTGGCAAAGGCTTGTCCACAAAATGGTCGCCATACTATACCGCTGGTGGGCGAAAGGAGAAAAAGACCAGCTTGGAAAGCCAGTCGCGCGAGCTTCAAGCACTCAAGGCACAAGTGGCGCGGATTCCGGAGATTGTCCAACAGAAAGTGCAACAACAACTAGGAACGACGCTCACCGCCATGGTGCCTACCTTGATTCAGGGGCTGACGACGTGGATTGCGGGCGGCCAACAGGGGTCGTCGCCGGTTCCCAGCTTCACGGCCAACAACTCGCACAACACGCAGGCGGCGCCATTGGTGTCTCCGACGGAGGCGGTATTCGTGTCTCCGGCGCCGACACGGGCATTGGAGCTTAATGCACCCAGGTGTACGCTGGCCGGCACCTCGCCAGCAAGCGGCCCCTCCATCAGTTGCACGCCGGCCGTTGGCGGTGCCTTGACATTAGCTGAGCTCGACGGCATCACGGTAACTAAGCCTCTTGGCCGATGACTTCATCTCCTTGCCTTTGACTGGGCATCCCTGACGCCCTACATGTTTTTGCAGGGAGCCGCCGACATTTCATGCACTCTCCTACACTTCATGGGCGGCGAGTTGGTCGATGTCGCCAAGGGGCAGAATCGTTCAACCGAGCAACCCCGTGTTCCACGGTAATCCGATGCCACCCACCGTGTATAGGGTTGAACTGGTTCGGGTGCTGCCAGGCTGTGACGAGTTGTTACCTCCGATTCGACCTGCTGGGGCCGACGAAGATGATGTGATGACCCTCAGCACCTGCATAAGCTGGCCCCTGCTTTGGCCGAAGAGCCAGATTCGTTTGAGGGCGGGGGACACCACCCCACAGACAAGACCGCCAGTCGTGCCGGCGCCAAGCCATGGCAAGACCGCCACAACGCTACCGGACATGCTGGACATCCCTATGGCACAGGATCCGGACATGCATATGGCACAGGATCCGTACGACGACGACAATGACGACGGTACATTTACCAACGTCGATAAGTACTTTGCCGAACATGGGTACGGTGACGAATTCTGCGGGCCTCCTTCTCAAGAACCCAACCCTGAAAAAGACGACCGCGATCTAGCTGGTACCGCGGAGAAACCCAATTGCAACAGGCATCGTCTGGCGTTCAGTTCTCAGGAGACGCCTCTAGCTGCCGCCTTCACCGAGCCTCAGATAGCCAAGGTGCGAAATATTATCAGCCCCAAAACGCTCAAGAAGGCGGTCTGTGAGCAGAACTCGGTCCCATTACAGCAGATCAAGAAGAAGGGATGGAATCGAAAGACTAACAAGGGCGCCGGTGCGAGCCAGCCGGCACCGAGTATGATCCGTGCTCAGGACGGGCCACCTTCGCCTAAGGATATCTCGAGGAGGGTGCATGTGGAGGGTAGGGCGATGCTACCGACAAATATTCTCAATGCTGCAACCGGTGCTATGCAGAGTCTGCATGACAATGTTCATTCTTTGGAGAAGCGGTGTCTCTCCCAGAATGATGTGGCATACCCGGTTTTCGTGGCCAAGGTGCCAGAGGGCAAGGGCTTTGTGGATAGCGCCATCGGGGGTACGATCGTCCTGCGGTTTGATGACATCTTTGCTATGTTTAACCTTCATCCGCTGCACTACACCTTCGTTCGGCTGTTTTCGTTGAGTATGGAGATGCGGATCATTAGAGACAAGACCCTGGACATCGGGATAGTCGACCCCTTCTACATGCGTGCAAAGATCTTGGGCAGTGCTGGGGACCGGCAAATCACGAGTTCACACCTTGAAGGTTTCATTCTGGCAAACCCAGATAAGGATAACTTCCTCGTGCCTTACTTTCCCGAGTAAGTCATCCCCTCACCGCCCCGTAACATATGATTTCTTAGATTTCGATCGTTCTTTTTTTTCTAACATTCCGTGTTTTGTGCAGTGACACACATTGCACACTCATCCTCTTAAGCCCGAAATATTCCATGGCCACGTATTTCGACCCGGACCGTGACTCCAAGATAGACTACACAAATATCAAGAAAGTTCTTGATGATGCTCTCCCCGGCTACGCCACATCTAGAGGCACCTTTAAGAGGCCAGTTCCTAGGTATGGCAAGCACGTGTTCACCCACAATACGACGCCCCCCTGCGTCAAGCAGCCGCCTGACGGTCAGAAGGATGCCTACTACGCCCTCCATCACATGTGGGCGATCGTACGGGATCATAATCACCTTTTGCTACCAAATAATCTCAAAGATTGGGCCGCAAACTTGGCGGCAATCCAGGATGCGGACTGTAGGGGAACGTAGCATAAATTCAAAAATTTCCTACGTGTCACCAAGATCTATCTATGGAGAAACCAGCAACGAGGGGAAGGAGAGTGCATCTACATACCCTTGTAGATCGCTAAGCAGAAGCGTTCAATGGAACGGGGTTGATGGAGTCGTACTCGCCGTGATTCAGATCACCGATGACCTAGTGCCGAACGGACAGCACCTCCGCGTTCAACACACGTACGGAGCGGATGACGTCTCCTCCTTCTTGATCCAGCAAGGGGGAAGGAGAGGTTGATGAAGATCCAGCAGCACGACGGCGTGGTGGTGGATGCAGCAGAACTCCGGCAGGGCTTCGCTAAGCAACTACGGGAGGAGGAGGAGGTGTTGCAGGGAGGAGGGAGGCGCCAGGGCTTATGGGTGCGGCCACCCCTCCCTCCCCTCCCTTTATATAGGCGCAAGAGTGGGGGAGGGCGCAGCCTTGCCCCTTCCTCCAAGGAAGGGGTGCGTCCAAGAGGGGGAGGAGTCCATCCTCCCCAAGGCACCTCGGAGGTGCCTTCCCCTCTTTGGACTCTCCCCTCTCCAAGTCTCCTTGGCGCATGGGCCTCTTGGGGCTGGTGCCCTTGGCCCATATGGGCCAAGGCGCACCCCCTACAGCCCATGTGGCCCCCCGGGGCAGGTGGACCCCCCCGGTGGACCCCCGGACCCCTTTCGGCACTCCCGGTACAATATCGATAAAGTGCGAAACTTTTTCGGCGACCAAAATAAGACTTCCTATATATAAATCTTTACCTCCAGACCATTCCAGAACTCCTCGTGACATCCGAGATCTCATCCAGGAGTCCGAACAACATTCGGTTTGCTGCATACTCATATTCATACAACCCTAGCGTCACCGAACCTTAAGTGTGTAGACCCTACGGGTTCGGGAGACATGCAGACATGACCGAGACGGCTCTCGGGCAATAACCAACAGCGGGATCTGGATACCCATGTTGGCTCCCACATGTTCCACAATGATTTCATCGGATGAACCACGATGTCGAGGATTCGATCAACCCCGTATGCAATTCCCTTTGTCAATCGGTACGTTACTTGCCCGAGACTCGATCGTCGGTATCCCAATACCTCGTTCAGTCTCGTTACCGGCAAGTCACTTAACTCGTACCGTAATGCATGATCCCGTGACCAACCACTTGGTCACTTTGAGCTCATTATGATGATGCATTACCGAGTGGGCCCAGAGATACCTCTCCGTCATACGGAGTGACAAATCCCAGTCTCGATCTGTGTCAACCCAATAGACACTTTCGGAGATACCTGTAGTGCACCTTTATAGTCACCCAGTTACGTTGTGACGTTTGGTACACCCAAAGCACTCTTACGGTATCCAGGAGTTACACGATCTCATGGTCTAAGGAAGAGATACTTGACATTGAAAAAGCTCTAGCAAAACGAACTACACGATCTTGTGCTATGCTTAGGACTGGGTCTTGTCCATCACATCATTCTCCTTATGATGTGATCTCGTTATCAATGACATCCAATGTCCATGGTCAGGAAACCGTAACCATCTATTGATCAACGAGCTAGTCAACTAGAGGCTTACTAGGGACATGGTGTTGTCTATGTACCCACACATGTATCTGAGTTTCCTATCAATACAATTATAGCATGGATAACAAACGATTATCATGAACAAGGAAATATAATAATAACTAATTTATTATTGCCTCTAGGGCATATTCCAACAGTCTCCCACTTGCACTAGAGTCAATAATCTAGTTCACATCGCCATGTGATTAACACTGACAGGTCACATCGCCATGTGACCAACATCCAAAGAGTTTACTAGTGTCATTAAACTAGTTCACATCATCATGTGATTAAGACTCAATGAGTTCTGGGGTTTGATCATGTTCTGCTTGTGAGAGAGGTTTTAGTCAACGGGTCTGCAACATTCAGATCCGTGTGTACTTCGCAAATCTCTATGTCATATTGTAAATGCTGCTTCCACGCTCCACTTGGAGCTATTCCAAATGGTTACTCCACTATACGTATTCGGTTTGCTACTCAGAGTCACTCGGATAGGTGTTAAAGCTTGCATCGACGTAACCCTTTACGCCAAACTCTTTATCACCTCCATAATCGAGAAACATGTCCTTATTTGTTATAAGGATAATTTTGACCGCTATGTAATGATCCATTCCTGGATCATTCTTGTACCCCTTGACTGACTCATGGCAAGGCACACTTCCGGTGCGGTACACAGCATAGCATACTATAGAGCCTACGTCTGAAGCATAGGGGACGACATTCGTCCTTTCTCTCTCTTCTGCCGTGGTCGAGCTTTAAGTCTGAACTTCATACCTTACATCTCAGGCAAGAACTCCTATGACTGATCCATCTTGAACACCTTCAAGATCATGTCAAGGTATATGCTCATTTGAAAGTACCATTAAGCATTTTTGATCTATCCTCATAGATCTTGATGCTCAATGTTCAAGTAGCTTATTCCAGGTTTTCTATTGAAAAACACCTTTCAAATAACCCTATATGCTTTCCAGAAATTCTACATCATTTCTGATCAACAATATGTCAACAACATATACTTATCAGAAATTCTATAGTGCTCCCACTCACTTCTTTGGAAATACAAGTTTCTCATAAACTTTGTATAAACCCAAAATCTTTGATCATCTTATCAAAGTGCATATTCCAACTCTGAGATGCTTACTCCAGTCCATGGAAGGATTGCTGGAGCTAGCATACCTGTTAGCATCCTTAGGATCGACAAAACCTTTCTGATTGTATCACATACAACCTTTCCTTACGAAAACTGGTAAGGAAACTTGTTTTGACATCCATCTGCCAGATTTCATAAATGCAGCTAATGCTAACATGATTCCGACGGACTTTAAGCATCGCTACGGATGAGAAAATCTCATCGTAGTCAACTCCTTGAACTTGTGACAAACTCTTCGCCACAAGTCGAGCTTCATAGACGGTGACATTACCGTCCATGTCCGTCTTCTTCTTAAAGATCCATTTATCTCAATGGCTTGCCGATTATCGGGCAAGTCCACCAAAGTCCATGCTTTGTTCTGATACATGGATCCTATCTCGGATTTCATGGTTTCTAACCATTTGTCGGAATTTGGGCCCACCATCGCTTCTCCATAGCTCGTAGGTTCATTGTTGTCTAGCAACATGACCTTCAAGACATGATCATTGTACCACTCTGAAGCAGTACGCATCCTTGTCACCCTACGAGGTACGATAGTGACTTGATCCGTAACTTTATGATCACTATCATAAGCTTCTACTTCAATTGGTGTAGGTGCCACAGGAACAACTTCCTGTGCCCTGCTGCACACTAGTTGAAGTGACGGTTCAATAACCTCATCAAGTCTCCACCATCCTCCCACTCAACTTTTCGAGACAAACTTTTCCTCGAGAAAGGACTCGATTCAAGAAACAATCCCTATTGCTTTCGGATCTGAATTAGGAGGTATACCCAACTGTTTTGGGTGTTCTATGAAGATGCAATCATGCGTTTTGGGTTCGAGCTTATCACGATGAAACTTTTTCACATAAGCGTCGCAGCCCCAAACTTTCAAGAAACGACGGCTTAGGTTTCTATAAACCATAGTTCTCACGGTGTCATCTCAACGGAATTACGTGGTGCCCTATTAAAGTGAGTGCGGTTGTCTCTAATGCCTAACCCATGAACGACAGTGGTAATTCGATAAGAGACATCATGGTACGCACCATATCCAATAGGGTGCAACTATGATGTTCGGACACACCATCACACTATGGTGTTCCAGGCGGTATTAATTGTGAAACAATTTCCACAATGTCTTAATTGCGTGCCAAAGCTTGTAACTCAGATACTCATCTCTATGATCGTATCATAGACATTTTATCCTCTTGCCACAATGATCTTCAACTTCACTCTGAAATTACTTGAACCATTCAATAATTCAGACTTGTGTTTTATCAAGTAAATATACTCAGTATCTACTCAAATCATCCGTGAAGTAAGAACATAACGATATTCACTGCATGCCTCAGCACTCATTGGACTGCACACATCAAAATGTGTTGCTTCCAACAAGTTGCTATCTTGTTCCATTTTACTGAAAACGAGGCTTTTCAGTCATCTTGCCTATGTGGTATGATTTGCATATATCAAGTGATTCAAAATCAAGTGAGTCCAAACGATCCATCTGCATGGAGTTTCTTCATGCGTATACACCAATAGACATGGTTTGCATGTCTCAAACTTTTCAAAAACGAGTGAGTCTAAAGATCCATCAACATGGAGCTTCATCATGCGTTTTACACCAATATGACTTACATGGCAGTGCCACAAGTAAGTGGTACCATCATTACTATCTTATATCCTTTTGGCATGAAAATGTGTATCAGTATGATCGAGATTCAATAAACCATTCCTTTTAGGTGCTAGACCATTGAAGGTATTATTCAAATAAATAGAGTAACCATTATTCTCCTTAAATGAATAACCATATTACGACAGACATAATCCAATCATGTCTATGCTCAACGCAAACACCAATAACAATTATTTGGGTTTAACACCAATCTCGATGGTAGAGGGAGCGTGCGATGCTTGATCACATCAACCTTGGAAACACTTCCAACACGTATCGTCAGCTCACCTTTAGCTAGTCTCCGTTTATTCTGTAGCTCTTTTATTTCGAGTTACTAACACTTAGCAACTGAACCGGTATCTTAATACCCTGGTGCTACTAGGAGTACTAGTAAAGTACACATTAACATAATGTATATCCAATATCCTTCTATCGACTTTGCCAGCCTTCTCATCTACCAAGTATCTAGGGTAATTCTGCTCCAGTGGTTGTTCCCCTTATTACAGAAGCACTTAGTCTCGGGTTTGGGTTCAACCTTGGGTTTCTTCACTAGAGCAGCAGCTGATTTGCCGTTTCATGAAGTATCCCTCCTTGCCCTTGCCATTCTTGAAACTAGTGGTTTCACCAACCATCAACAATTGATGCTCCTTCTTGATTTCTACTTTCGCGATGTCAAACAACGCGAATACCTCAAGGATCATCATCTCTATCCTTGATATGTTATAGTTCATCACGAAGCTCTAGCAGCTTGGTGGCAATGACTTTGGGGAAACATCACTATCTCATCTGGAAGATCAACTCCCACTCGATTCAAGTGATTGTTGCACTCAGACAATCTGAGCACAAGCTCAACGATTGAGCTTTTTCTCCTGAGTTTGCAGGCTAAGAAAATCGTCGGAGGTCTTATACCTCTTGACATGGGCACGAGCCTGAAATCCCAATTTTAGCCCTCGAAACATCTCATATGTTCCGCGATGTTTCGAAAATGTCTTTGGTGCCTCTACTTAAACCATTTAACTGAACTATCACGTAGTTATCAAAACGTGTATGTCCGATGTTCGCAACATCGACAAACGACGTTTGGGGTTCAGCACACTGAGTGGTGCATTAAGGACATAAGCTTTCTACTGATCGCATAATCGCTACTATCAACTTTCAACTATATTTTCTCTAGGAACATATCTAAACAGTGGAACTAAAGCGCGAGCTTACGACATAATTTGCAAAGATCTTTTGACTATGTTCAGGATAATTAAGTTCATCTTATGAACTCCCACTCAGATAGACATCCCTCTGGTCATCTAAGTGATTACATGATCCGAGTCAACTAGGCCGTGTCCGATCATCACGTGAGACAGACTAGTCATCATCGGTGAACATCTTCATGTTGATCGTATCTACTATACGACTCATGCTCGACCTTTCGGTCTCTGTGTTCCGAGGCCATGTCTGTACATGCTAGGCTCGTCAAGTTAACCCTAAGTGTTTCACGTGTGTAAATCTGTCTTACACCCGTTGTATGTGAACGTAAGAATCCATCACACCCGATCATCACGTGGTGCTTAGAAGCGACGAACTTTAGCAACGGTGCACAGTTAGGGGAGAACACTTCTTGAAATTGTTGTAAGGGATCATCTTATTTACTACCGTCGTTCTAAGTAAACAAGATGCATAAACATAATAAACATCACATGCAATTATATAGTAGTGACATGATATGACCAATATCATATAGCTCCATTGATCTCCATCTTCGGGGCTCCATGATCATCATCGTCACCGGCATGACACCATGATCTCCATCATCATGATCTCCATCATCGTGTCTTCATGAAGTTGTCTCGCCAACTATTACTTCTACTACTATGGCTACCGGTTAGCAATAAAGTAAAGTAATTACATGGCGTTGTTCAATGACACGCAGGTCATACAATAAATAAAGACAACTCCTATGGCTCCTACCGGTTGTCATACTCATCGACATGCAAGTCGTGATTCCTATTACAAGAACATGATCAATCTCATACATCACATATATTCATCACATTATTCTTGGCCATATCACATCACATAGCATACCCTGCAAAAACAAGTTAGACGTCCTCTAATTGTTGTTTGCATGTTTTACGTGGCTGCTATGGGTTTCTAGCAAGAACGTTTCTTACCTACGCAAAAACCACAACGTGATATGTCAATTGCTATTTACCCTTCATAAGGACCCTTTTCATCGAATCCGTTCCGACTAAAGTGGGAGAGACTGGCACCCGCTAGCCACCTTATGCACCAAGTGCATGTTAGTCGGTGGAACCTATCTCACGTAAGAGTACGTGTAAGGTCGGTCCGGGCCGCTTCATCCCACAATACCGTCGAAACAAGATTGGACTAGTAACGGTAAGCATATTGAACAAGATCAACGCCCACAACTACTTTGTGTTCTACTCGTGCAAAGAATCTACGCAATAGACCTAGCTCATGATGCCACTGTTGGGGAACGTAGCATAAATTCAAAAATTTCCTACGTGTCACCAAGATCTATCTATGGAGAAACCAGCAACGAGGGGAAGGAGAGTGCATCTACATACCCTTGTAGATCGCTAAGCAGAAGCGTTCAATGGAACGGGGTTGATGGAGTCGTACTCGCCGTGATTCAGATCACCGATGACCTAGTGCCGAACGGACAGCACCTCCGCGTTCAACACACGTACGGAGCGGATGACGTCTCCTCCTTCTTGATCCAGCAAGGGGGAAGGAGAGGTTGATGAAGATCCAGCAGCACGACGGCGTGGTGGTGGATGCAGCAGAACTCCGGCAGGGCTTCGCTAAGCAACTACGGGAGGAGGGAGGCGCCAGGGCTTATGGGTGCGGCCACCCCTCCCTCCCCTCCCTTTATATAGGCGCAAGAGAGGGGGAGGGCGCAGCCTTGCCCCTTCCTCCAAGGAAGGGGTGCGGCCAAGAGGGGGAGGAGTCCGTCCTCCCCAAGGCACCTCGGAGGTGCCTTCCCCTCTTTGGACTCTCCCCTCTCCAAGTCTCCTTAGCGCATGGGCCTCTTGGGGCTGGTGCCCTTGGCCCATATGGGCCAAGGCGCACCCCCTACAGCCCATGTGCCCCCCCGGGGCAGGTGGACCCCCCCGGTGGACCCCCGGACCCCTTTCAGCACTCCCGGTACAATACCGATAAAGTGCGAAACTTTTCCGGCGACCAAAATAAGACTTCCTATATATAAATCTTTACCTCCGAACCATTCCAGAACTCCTCGTGACGTCCGGGATCTCATCCGGGACTCCGAACAACATTCGGTTTGCTGCATACTCATATTCATACAACCCTAGCATCACCGAACCTTAAGTGTGTAGACCCTACGGGTTCGAGAGACATGCAGACATGACCGAGACGGCTCTCGGGCAATAACCAATAGCAGGATCTGGATACCCATGTTGGCTCCCACATGTTCCACGATGATTTCATCGGATGAACCACGATGTCGAGGATTCGATCAACCCCGTATGCAATTCCCTTTGTCAATCGGTACGTTACTTGCCCGAGACTCGATCGTCGGTATCCCAATACCTCGTTCAGTCTTGTTACCGGCAAGTCACTTAACTCGTACCGTAATGCATGATCCCGTGACCAACCACTTGGTCACTTTGAGCTCATTATGATGATGCATTACCGAGTGGGCCCAGAGATACCTCTCCATCATACGGAGTGACAAATCCCAGTCTCGATCCGTGTCAACCCAACAGACACTTTCGGAGATACCTGTAGTGCACCTTTATAGTCACCCAGTTACGTTGTGACGTTTGGTACACCCAAAGCACTCTTACGGTATCCGGGAGTTACACGATCTCATGGTCTAAGGAAGAGATACTTAACATTGAAAAAGCTCTAGCAAAACGAACTACACGATCTTGTGCTATGCTTAGGACTAGGTCTTGTCCATCACATCATTCTCCTAATGATGTGATCTCGTTATCAATGACATCCAATGTCCATGGTCAGGAAACCGTAACCATCTATTGATCAACGAGCTAGTCAACTAGAGGCTTACTAGGGACATGGTGTTGTCTATGTACCCACACATGTATCTGAGTTTCCTATCAATACAATTATAGCATGGATAACAAACGATTATCATGAACAAGGAAATATAATAATAACTAATTTATTATTGCCTCTAGGGCATATTTCCAACACGGACATCAGACAAGAATTCTTTCGCATCCAGTCGGAGTTTGCAGAAATCATCCATCAAGATGTCCTTCGTACCTCGGGGCAGTTTTACCTCAGATATCAACCGTCCAACAGTGAGATAGACACAACGCTACAAATGCAGGCTAACAACGCCCGCGACTTCATGACCATCACGAAAGACGGCGGCTTCATCCACGCTCCGGTCCCATGAGTCGAGTCGAAAGTAGTGATGCTATGTGTAGTTCTGAAACATCGATTAGCTCATGTTGTAATTAAACTTTAATGAACTTGTATGTCTCTTTGGTTTGGACAGTCATTCAACTTAGATGTAATCGATGCTATTTATTAGTAGGAACATGAATTGTGCTATTAATGTCTTGCTTTTCTCTTTCGATCCTTTTGTTGCATACTTATATATTGCTTATGTATTGTCTGTGAATTGCTACTAACATTTTGTTTGGCTAGTGCATAGAGATGCCGTCGTATGTCGTGTACAAGGGTAAGGTTCCCAAAGTCTACGACGACTGGGAGGAGTGTCGGAGACAGGTTCACTGGTTCAGCGGTAACAGTTACAAAGGGTACACCACTAGGGAGGAGGCGGAATCTAGATGCGCGCGCTATCTAGAGAGGAGGGAGCGTTGGAGGAACCGGATGAAGACCAGTTTCAACGCGATGATGCTCATCGTGATGACCGCAGCTCTCTTCTATGTGACGGTAGTTTAGATGATCGATATCGACTTGTAATGTGAAGACAAACTCTCTACTCACGGTATCGAGACTTGTAGTGTTCTATCTTTGTTCGGTCTTTTGAATTCGGAGACTAATATGATGAATTGTATTTGGAGACTAATCTTCTATTGTATTCGATGAATCAGCTGTTGCTGTGTGGTGCTGTCTATATTCTGTCCAATAATATATTTTGCAACCTGTGCAAATATCACAAAAGAAAAAAAATCCCTAATATTCATACTAATGGCGCACCACTCAGCACTCTAATGGCGCACTGCAGAAAGGATACTAATGGCGCATCACCCTCAAGTGTGCCATTAGTATGCCAAAGCACATGGGTAAATATGGCCCCCCTAGAAGGCATACTAATGGCGCATGTTGGCCTATACTAATGGCGCACTGCATGGTGCACATGTTGGGCTATACTAATGGCATGGTGCTAGTGGCGCACTAGTAGTGCGTCATTAGTAGGCAAAACTGGTGCGCCACTAGCAGGTCTTTTCCTAGTAGTGGATGTTTGAGTCGGACACGTGTAACCCGGAATTATCATATAAGGTCATAGCGGGTAGCCAAAATAGACTGGACATAAGTTGTGGGCTAAAACATAGATCACGAGAGGGGTGCTCCAGGCGCCCGTGGCAAGGGTGGCTGGACCAGCCGTGACGTGGTGGTCGAAGCGTTGTATGGTGGTCTCGAAGGGTCTGTATCATGTGATTGGTACATGGGAAGGCGCACCCGTAATCATGCTCAGGAGATTAGCCACTTTGGTTACAAAACACCGCGTGTCCCGTCTACTCCCTCTGTACCAAAATATAAGACGTTTTTGTAAGAGGTTGTACTTTTCTGCAATGATCAATTCACGTATTTTGGAACAGCCAGATTGCAGTGTAGTGAAAGTAGTGCTCAATCAAGTCTATGGCCTCCTAGGACAAAGAGGCAAAAACCCAACTTTTAAGAAATAGAACTTCAAATTGCAGGAGAACTACTTTGTACTCCAAAACAAATTGCCAGTAAGCAGCTGGAGGTTTTTCCCGTTCCCTCGCGTCGCCCTCGCGAGGGCGACTCGGGGGCGACCAACCTCCCTGTCCGCCTCCCCCCTTCTCGTGCTTTCCTCGCCGCCGCCGGAGAAGGGCGCCGGGTCCCCCGCACCGCCGCTCGGGCCTAGGGTTTGAGGCGGCGGCCTCTGCTGGTGAGGGTGGTGTCGTCCCGGCGGCGGGCGGCGCTCGCCGGTGTTGAGGGCCGCATCTACTCGGCTGCGCGGGCGGCGAGTTGGCGGTGGATGCGGGCGCCACGTGGAGGGATCCCCTGCTGCTCTCCTTCGCCAGATCTGAAGACGGTGCCCCCTTGCCGCTGCTTCCTCCTCCTCAGTCCGGCCAGATCCGGTGGCTGACTGCACGGATGTGGGGTTGGGAGCTATGGCTCGGAGTAATTTCTTGGCCGGCTGTGGCGGCCATGATGCCGGCGGCGCTCCAGCGTTGTTTCCTTCTTGAAGGCAGCTTCGAGATCCAGCTCTCTCCCTCTCGTCCTCCCCCTGCACCTGGGTGAAAACCCACAACTTTGGTTGGGCGGCGGCGGTGCCCGGCTCCGTCACCTTCTTGAAGGCGCCGCTTTGGGTCCGCGGGGAGGTGGGACAGCTGCAGCGCGTTCTTGGCGTTCCTGATGGCGGCGTTTCTCTCTTTAGTGGTGTCGCTTCGCCATGGCGGTCGGCTGGTCCGGCTCATGGTGATTGTGGTGCTCAACTCTTCGCCGTGTCTTCCTGGGGTGCTCCCGTTCAGAGAGGCTGGAGGTGGAGCGGCTTCGTCTTGCATGGAGCTTCGGTGGAGATGTCAAGTCATGCCGACCGATAGGTGCTACGCCTTGTCATGCCTGGTCGGCAGGTGCTACGCACGACATATCTTCCAAAGACTTCAAGCTGCGTCGGCTGGTGGTACTTGGCAGCATGGTGCTGAGGTGTATCAGTGGCGACCGCGACGTGCTCAGCTGTTTGCGCGCAGGGAGGTGCCGTTGGGCGTCATGGTGGCGTCGACGATAGCTGGACCGAGCAAGGTTGATGCATCAGTACAGTTCTGAAGATGGAGCGGTGGCAGTTGGCGGCGGCGGCCTCTGAGTGCACGCCGGACCGGTGAGACCCATGCCCGGCAGGCGTCCTGGATGGGACCTCAGGTCTTAGATGTTAGGTTTGGATGCGATGTCTGTTTAGTATTAGGCCCAGGCTATCTGCGCCCCTTCATCAACTGGATATGTGTAACGACAGTTTGTTGCTTAAACGGCGGCTTTAGTATGACTATTGTATTACTTTGTACTCCCTCCGGTCCTTTTTTGTCTGTGTATTAGGTGCAGCCCAGATACCAAGGAGGGGATGGATCTACTATCCCTATAAAAGAAAAAGAGGGCGGAGAACCAATCCATTTTATCCGTCTAATCCTAGAATCTAACGATCAAGATCTTCCTAATGTTTGACATCAAACACAAACAGAGCAACCCACTAATCCCACCCACGATCGATCTCCCGTCAAAAGAAAAACCAAAAAAACCCACGATCGATCCGCTCGG
Source organism: Triticum aestivum (assembly GCF_018294505.1). NCBI lineage: Eukaryota > Viridiplantae > Streptophyta > Magnoliopsida > Poales > Poaceae > Triticum > Triticum aestivum. The sequence goes on along the minus strand of NC_057801.1, from coordinate 86,872,871 downwards.
TACTGCTTCGCCCCCACCCAAAAAATCCCCGCAACCAACGCGAAGCGGCGCCTACCCGCTCGTTTCCGTCCCCGACTCCCCCTCCATCCCCATCCTATTCGCTCTACCGCACCAGTGGCACCACCCACCACATCGCCAGCCTCCCGGAATCCGCTCACCTGCCGCCGCCGCCGCCACCGCGGCCAGAGGCCACGCACCCCACGCGGCCGCTCGAACCCGAGGTCAGATCCAAACCCCAGCCACAGGTCCGAATCGCGCCGCAAATTTTCTATGTTTTGGTACGGATCTAGGGTTGGCCGTGGAATTCCGGGGGCGGGGGCAATTCGCTCGGATTCCTCCACGGCTCGGATTTCGTGCTCATGGCGGCCGGGCGCCACAGAGGGCACAGGGGCTATGAGGCGAGGGAGCGGGAGCCCGACGCCTAGGCCGCCAGGAGGAGCCAGAGCCTCGGCGGCCGCACCGGAGCGACGCCGACCGCCGCCGCGACGGCGGGCGCAGCAGCGGTGGCAGGGAATTCTCCAACGGCTATGGCCACCGCCGCTCGCACCCGCCCAAAAGCCGCCTCTCCAAGAGGCTTGGGGACCAGGGGCCCGGTGAGGTGCTCAGCGGGAGTGCGTCAGACGACTCTGGTGGGAGGTCAGGCAGAGCGGCGGGGGAGAATACCATGTCCAGTTCTAGCAGGGAGGGCGAGGTGGCGGTGGGGGCGCCTGCTGCCCCTTCGCCCAGCAAAAAGAGGAAATTTTCGCCCATAATTTGGGACAGGGATAGCCCAAAACCGCCGCCGTTACATTCTGGTGCAGTGACTGTAAAGGGAGTGGTGGTATCCGCATCTGCTGATATAGCAAGTGACAAGAAAGTGGTGGAGTCCTCTTCTGCTCAACTCCCTCCCCCTCCCCCGCTGCCTCCACAGGGGCACATCCCAGAGAGGTTGGTCGTGGAGAATTCACCGATGGATGTGGACCTCGCCGTTGATACTGACAACACTGAGCAGTTGCACGAGCTGGAGGATAATAAAGTGCTTGAGGTAGAGGAGAGTGAAGTAAAGGAGGAAGAGGAGAGTAAAGTAAGATATGAGCAACTGGTAGTATTTGTTCATTGCCATTTTTTGCATGTATGGGTATTAAATAAATATCTCCATATGGAATTGTACATCAATGGTGTGCTACAGTACTAGAGATATATTTATTTCCTCATTTTTGATAACCGTCCCAAAGGACGGGTACACATACAACAAGTATATTATTTCACCTGTTGAGCACTCATGATTGTACCCGTACAACAAGTATTTGCAGTTCTGACCTACGAGTTGAGTATTTACATAGTGATTTTGTATTAATATATATTTCCCTCAGCCACTGGAAGATTGCAATTCTGAGCACTCCCTGATTGTACCCATACAACAAGTCTTATAGTTCTTTCATAAGAGTTGAGTATTTCCATATAACTTCTGTACTAATAGATATTCCGATCAGCCAGTGAAATGTCCAATTTTGTGGATCACCTCATTTTGCAACTCTGATCTATCTATAATATTTTTCGAGTTATCAATGTTGTATTCATCACATGGGGAATATTTGTTGAATTAAATCTGAGCCTACAAGTGATATTGTTATCTCTGTTTATCTCATTTGTTGAGCAATGATGTTATTTTTAAGGCTGCTTGTTGAGCAATTCCATGGTCCTGGGTTCACACTGAACATTGCACCACCTCGCCTCTCATCGGCGCCGCCGTACCGCCTACACAGCCTCCGAGTCAAGGCGTTGGCGATGCTCTTCTTCCATGATGAGGGTGAGGGACATTGATTCCTCCTCTTCCTAATTCATTGTCTTTTTGTTCTTGAATTGCCCCTTTTACTTGTTTGGTCACGAGACTCTTTTGCTGCGTGTGATTGATTTGGCAGTGATTTTGGCGTGAGTGCGGCATCTCTCCTTCTGCTCCTTCCAAACTCTCAAATTGATTGTCTGCAGCTCAGTCAATCTTCTGGTTTCATCTGGTGAGGAATATGATAGACTTGAAGAAAAGACTGGGTGTTGGCCGGCGTGGTTTTTGTTACTTCCATTCTGCGATTCTCAGTTAGTTGCATCATTGTCGACAGGGAGGGGGATGACGAGGACCTGGCCCTTGTTTGTGGTGGTAATATTTTCCTAAATGCATATAGAGTAATCATAATCTCTTGGATCCATACAATTGACTTTGATTCTATCAATCTTACAGAGCAACCATATACCAGGAGCGAATAGAAGATGCTGCCATTGCCAATACCTTAGAAGGATGATGAACCTTCTAAACAAATGTATTTTACTACTTTTTTTCTGTTCAATCAAGTTGCTGGAGCCTTGCTAATGGGTTCGATTATGTTAATATGTTCGTTTGAAACATGAAATTGCATATTATGATGTTTCAAGTTAACGAATTGCACTGGCTTGTTTTTAGTCAAAGTATTTTGGATGATATATAGTATATTGTAACACCAAATTCAAGAATACTTTGTGCAGTTCTGTAGCATAACTTGCTTGACCACAAAGATGGGCTATGAACCGATTGTAACCTCTCTTTTTTTTTGCAGGATAGATGATTGTAACCTCTCATCATGCGATTATCCTCTCTTGTAGGATAAACTACTTTTAGTGAAAGTAGTTGTCGCCAAACATATTGTATGTGTGCCTATCACCAACTTTATGAGAAAAGATAGACCATGTGATGAAGTTCTACACAAGATATATTTGTTTCCAAGGAAACTATAAGGGTTCTTGTTTTTTCTCTTATCATTTTACCACATGGTCTTCTTATACCAGGTTACAAAATGTGAGTTATTCTTGTACTGGTAATCCTTTTCTTTAACTGTGGCACAGTGTATTGACTTAATTCTTGGAATATTCTGTGGTCGCAACTGTATGTATTTCAGATTGGATGCAGTTACAATTATCTCAAGGCTAATGACACGCTAGATTTTCCATACTTCTAGGAGTGTTGTACATATGCAGATTCTTATGAAGGTGCATGTCATCAATTTCTGGCTTCCTTTTATCTCGGCAGATATTGTTCATATTTTTCGGACGCATAAAATTTTTGGTGGTCAGTCTATTTGTGCACGAATGAACTTCCATAATTTAATAATTTGGTCGTCTATGGTAGCACTATCAACTGTTATTTACATGAAACCATATGTATGTTCATTATGCTTTATTCTCCTACCATGATGTGATTAACTGGTAATTGTAGCCTATTGAAGTTCGAGAACAGCATAGCATATTTACCACAATTATTATCGTTTCCTTATGAGATTTCTAGCTAGAAAAGCTATTTACATGGTATGCATTACCACAACTCTCTCGGATCTTGCATTAATGTATTGTAGCAGAGACGTGCATTGCACGTGCACATTTACTATGGGGATGATGATGCTGAATTGGCTTGCGTAGTTTCTGTTATCATAATCGGCATCTTGTGCACTGCCGTTTCATCAAATATCTAACACAACTTTGCCATAGCCATACAACACCATGAATCTGTCAAGCAAAAAGTGACACCATCAGGCAACCAAGGGATATAATAGTATGGTACCACATGATAATTAATTAATTTAAACAGAGATATACAAATCTTTTGTTGTTGCTTCCTATAAAGCAAAGGGCTTCAACTTCAAAATAGTGGATTACATATGCTTCTTAACTGTTTTTCTTTCACACAACATGCATGGCATTTTTTTTTTTGTGATTTTAGTTGCTCGGATGGTCAACAACGGAGGACCACATCGTGCCATCGCATAGGTACAATCCGGCCGCACCGCCGAGGACAAACAAGAGCTGGCGCCATAGCCGCTGATGACCAAGAATGGGTGTAGTTGCCATTTCTTTTGGCAGGCAAAATGGCCTTAATGTACAGTAACAAGAGTTGGGGTTGTTGCTGGCCATAGGTAGCAAGAAAATGTATTGAGATTTTGAGATTCAAAGAGTGTCCTTTCTAATGCCTCTATTACAGTCTGCACATCTACACACATCAAATTTATTTATTTTTCCTAAATTCTTCTCCTGATATCTATTAAAAATGCCATTGCAATATTTATATTTCACTTTATATTAGTAGTAACATATTGTACCATGGCATTCTTATATTCAGAGTAAAAAGATATTCATAGCTTTTTCTAAGGTATGTGAACATAACTTCTTTTTTTGAGCTCATGTGAACATAACTTCTTAGTAGGCCCAAATGCTCAATTACCTATTGGATTGAATTATCTGAATATTTCAATTAAATGACATGTTAGATTTTTTTGAATATAACCTAAAGAGGCAATTAGTTTATTTTGTTTAAGTATGTGTCTCCTAACTTGAATGAATGCTAAATTTTTATGTTACGGTTATAAATGCGTTGCAGGTGCACACTTTTTATTGTTGCAATGATCCTATGTATTCATCCTAACGTAATTGAACTTGCTTATCGAGCAGTGCATAGTTCCTGGTGGTATAAGCTAGGCATAGTTGGGACTTCCAGGAAAAACTGTATATCTGAAAGAGCAAAATGCCATTTAGAATGTACATTCTTATACTACAAGCTTGTTATTTGTAGTTACTATTCTTCCGGTGCATGACCATAAGGATATTGGGGGCATGTATGTGCCATGGCACAAAGACCAAAGGGTGGGAATCAGTAAAAAATTGCACAAAGGAGGTGATATGGTTCCCATTGTTTTTTCATTTTGGATTGTTGTGGCCAGTATTGAGCACTGGAGATAAATGTTTCAAATGTGAATTGGGCATTTGGTTATTTCGCAAAATGAGGATGCTCTAAGAGGCGAAATGTTCAGAATTGTATATCACATTTTTTGGTTGATTTTATTTGACTGATTGCATCCTAATTAGAATCTATCAAGATTTTTTCCTGCGATTATACGTGCGTTGCACGTGCACGTTTACTAGTTGCTTAAAATTGGACGAGTTTGCCCCTGTTTATCGCAGAGAAAGGCCGGGCTAGTTAATGTGCGCATGCAAACGATTGACTAGCTTGCTGCATGCCTAAATTCTCGCGTACTCCCTCCGTAAACAAATATAAGAGCATTTAGATTACTATTTTAGTGATCTAAACGCTCTTATATTTGTTTACAGAGGGAGTACATACTTTTCTCCCTCTCCATCTCTCTGCATGCGCGTTGGAGAGATAGATAGGCTGTTGCCTTGCCTTGGGAAGATGCAAAAGGCATTGGAGGGAGAGATTGGAGTAATTGCGGGTGCATGCATGCAGGGGCACTGCTGGAAAGACCGGCCAAATATGCCAATGCGCAGAGCATTGCGAAAAAACCGATTTTTTTTATACGCAAACAAAAGAGGACCGAAGGGAGTAAGCTCTTGTGAGAATAATTAATAAAGTGGTCGTATGCATCGGCCAGATACAGAGGCCAGGGTCATTCTCCTTTTCTAAAAAAAAGCAAGCGGCTGGATGACAGTGTCAGGGAGGGGAGTCAGGACGACTGAAATTTAAAATAGATCGCGTACGCCGGATCCAAGTGGCAACTGCACGGCGAGGTGGGAACCGCCGGAATCTAGCCATAAATTCAGTTGCCACCTGTACAGCAATGTCCGAAGCCCGAGCTAGCGCAGATCTTGAGACCGGGCTGCACGTGCATGCCTGCCTGCTTTGCTTGGTTCCGCGGCGTCATTAACCTCGGCCAGCTTAAACAAGTTGGAGAAACCTCGGCTATGCTAACGAAGCATCGTCAACCTCTACAAGTCAAGATCAAGTATTCTCTCCGTTTCTTTTTAGTCTGCATATAAGATTTGATCAAAGTCAAGCTTGATAAAGTTTGACTAACTTTATATTAAAAAATATCAACATTCACAATACGAAATCAATATTTTCTGATGCACCATGAAATGTATTTTTATATTATATAATTTTAGTATTGTAGATGTTCATAATTTTTAATATTAAATTTGGTCAAACATTTTGTAGTTTGACTTTGACCAAAACTTACACACGGAGTAAAAAGGAAAGGAGGGAGTAACTCAAAACTAGGTCAGCCTTCCTCCCTATAAATAGGAGCAGGTGCTGAACGTTCTCCAAACCACCAGGAGCTAAACGTGTAGTCGTGTAGTAGATCCTACTGTACTCTTATCTTTTAGGAATCTATCAGCAAGATTCAGGTGCCGCCACCTAATGGAGATCCTTGCCCGTCGGCCGGCGCGGATCGATTCTGCTCGCCGCCGTCTCGTCGTCCTCCTCGTCTCGTCGCCGTATCCTCTGGAGGCCCGCGCCATACATGGTACATAGGTTTATGCATCGATAACGGCAGTACGTAGGTAGGACTAAGTTGGTTAGCTGCTATAATTTGTTTTGCTTTGCGTTATGTATTGGCCAGGAGCGCGCGAGCCGCCGGCTGCGCGTCTTGATGGCCTCGCAGCTCGTCGGAGCCAGCTGCAGATCACCGGCGGCAGGAAGCTTTTACTGGTCCCAGTGCCACCGCCTCCGGCTCCGAAACCCAGGCCTCCCATAGGCCCTCAGCCGAACAACCTCTCGCCGCCGCCATTGACATGATCCGCGGGATCGTGCAGTAATGTGGGCTGCAAATTTGAATTATCCGGAATAAAAACCAAGGGAGACTCCGAAAGGACATCATTCGATGGAAACGAAATTCTAAACTTAAAGTCATTGGGCCTGTCGGAGTAATGGGCCACGAGTAGGCTAACTCGAGCCCGAGAACCTTTCAAAACATCGGGGCCGACTGCGCCCCTCAAGACCCCACGATGAAGAGCCGCCTCCTGGGAGGCGGCGGCGACTGTCCCTCACGGCCGAGTCCCAGGGACGGCCTCGAGATGAGCCGACTCTTGGCTGACGACTTTGAGATGATCCGACTCCTGGCTGGCGACTTCAAGATAAGACGACTATGGGAGTAGGCCCGCGACACTAACCGCCTCCTGCCTTCGCCATGATGGACGGGGCAGGGTACGGTCGTTGCGTGGCCGTCTCTACCCTGCCTGCGAGGGGCTGGCATGGCTACAGTGCGCCGTATCACTGGAGATCTCTATCGTGGCGCGGCACTGTTGCCATGCCTGCCCTGACCTCACCCTCAGTGGGCAGCGCACTATGCCCACGACGGCCTACCTGTACGGCCCGGAGACGGCGGGGCCGCCCGTCAGCGGGAGAACAGAAGACGGCGAGAGCGCCCCGAAGATGGACCCGTGGGAGTCGGCCCCCTGGAGTCGGCCGGCCCCTCCCACGGGCCCCGCACGCCATTAAACAGACAAGACGGGGAATGGCGACAGTGATCGTCTGCCAGACGGTGGCACTGTTGCCATGACCCCATGATCAAGCCAGCGTCATCAGAAGCGCCACTACAGTACCAGACCTGTCAGCGGGGCCCGCCTGTCGGCCCCAGTAGTCAGCGGAGAAGACGGCGGCCTGAGAGACAGACGGATGGGACCCGCGCCCAGCCGGATTACCATTGTATCCCTGGGGGGCAGGCCTATATAAGCCCCCCGGGGCACCCATGCAAGGGGGATAGCTTCTCGAGGATTAGACCCGATCATATAGGAAGGAAGGAGCTAGCCTTGCCCTCTCCTACCTCCAGAAACAGCTCTAGGAGCAATCTTGTAGTCACTTTGCCATAGTGATCATGCGGAGACCTCGCAGAGCAGCAGTAGGGGTGTTATCTCCTCGGAGAGCCCTGAAGCTGGGTAAGATCCGCCGGCGTGCATGTCTTCGCCTCATCCCGTTTCCAGGCACCGGCGACGTTCTACTCGCTCCCACCATGATAAGCCATCCTTTGGCATATGTCGTACCCAACCCCCGACATTTAGCGCCCATCGTGGGGCGAGGTGCACCGTCGTTCGGAGACCTGCTCTGGACGGGAACCCTGTTCCTCCCTGGCGAGCACAGCCAGCCCGGCACGCCAGACAGAGTCTGCACCGACGCGCTGCACGGCGCTGAGATCGCCTGCGCAGCCAGCTGCCTCGCCGAACTTGTCGGCGAGATTCGCCTCTCCGACGAGCCTGCATCCGACGCAGGCACGGGCGGCCCTGAGAGCCTCCTCACGGGCCTCCTCGACGAACTCCACTTCGCCGGCGAGCCTGCCGTAGACCTGGAGTCCATAGGCTCCACCGACCCGATGCTGGTCAACTCCGACACCGCGTCGCTCGACGCGTTCCCCACCAACGTGGTGGTCTACGACGAGCCGCTCCCTTGCGCAGGGAGCGGCGGAAGCACCGTCACGGAGGTTCTCGTCCTCGACCATGGCGAGCGCTCCGGCTAAGGCGCTCGCGACCCGCTCGACGCGGCTTTGCGAGACCTGTCCGCACCGATTCCGGGAGACGCTGACGCCGAGACGCTGGAGGCGCGCCGCCTTCAGCTCATGGAGGGCGCGAAGAAGCTGGCAAGCATGAGACGCTTGTCAGAAGCCTACCAACATGCGATGGATCGCGCCGTGGGCGGATCGCCGGCTCCGACTGGGCCTAACCGCCTAGGCACGGTCCGGTAACGCGGCGTGGCAATCGCCAATCTGTTTGGGGCCGATCGCCTTGTGTATGCCACGCCTGCGGAGAACATCCGCGCCGCCCAGGCGGCGGCGGACGAGCTCAACAACTTCGAGGCCGAAGAGCGCCGCCTGATGACGGAGCGAGTTCAGCAGCTCCTCGACGCAGCTGCCGCGCAGAACGAAGCCGGTTGCCGCACGGAGGCGCTTCGGCAACAAAACGACGACCCGCCACCCCGCCGAGATCAAGGCGCGACGTCTCGGACGCCGACTGGTGGAGTCCGCGGAAAGAAAGACAAGGAGCCGGCTGTCAGCCACAATCGGACTCGCATCACCATCGAGCGCGATCAAGACGGCCGCCCCAAAGCGGTGGAACGGCGGGACGACTATCTGCCTCCCCCTCCTCGCAGAGAAAGGCGAGTCTCCCTGCCACCCGTAGAGCATCCGACTCTTGGCGACCGCCTTGGCCGTCGAGAGGGTGTCGGAGAGAATGACGCCCGCCACCGGATCGGCCGACTTCACCGATCCCTGGCGCTGGAAGAAGAAGACGAGTTGGGTCCTCCCTGTTTCGAACCCCGCATCCGAGATGAGCCTTTTCCCAAAGGGTTCACGCTCCCCCGAGACACGCCCAAGTACACCGGCACCGTGAAGCCGGAGGACTGGCTAATCGATTACTCCACGGCCGTCAATATAGCGAACGGCAACAAGCGTGTTGCCGTAAGGTATGTTCCACTCATGCTCCAGGGCACGGCCCGGACATGGTTGAACAGCCTGAAGCCCCGCAGCATCAACAGCTGGGTCGACTTCACTGAGGCTTTCGTCCGCAACTTCACAAGCACGTACAAGCGACCTCCCAAGCCTCGCCAACTCTCCTTGTGCGTGCAAGGCCCCGACGAGTCCACTCGCGACTACCTCACGCGCTGGGCCGAGCTTCAGAACTCTTGCGAGGGCATGCACGAGGTGCAGGCTATTGAGTACTTTACTGCCGGGTGCAGAGAAGGCACCCTCCTCAAGCACAAGCTCCTCTGCGACGAGCCGGAGACCCTCGACGAGCTGCTGGTCACAGCAGACAAGTACGCCACAGCAGACTCCTCCATGAAGGCGGAGATTCAAGTTAGTGCGACTGGCAAAGTAGCCCCTCAGGCTCCAAGAACTCCGGCTGGGGACACCAGTCGGCGGCAGCAGCAAAGCGACCACAAGCGCAAAGCCCCACAGCCGGCTTCCAACAACTGGCAAGTGGCGACAGTCGAAGACCAACAGCCGGAGGGGCAGCCTCCGACCAAGCGACAGAAAGGCAGCAAGTCCAACTGGTTGCCGGCCTTCTCCTACAAGCAGACTCTAGATGGCCCCTGCAAGTTTCACAGCGGCGCGAAGCCGTCAAATCACACTACCCGGAAATGCCACTGGCTCACCAGAATCGCCAAGGAAGACGGCCTACTCCCTCCCCCGCCTGCTGGGCCGCCGCCTCCATCGCCGCCCCAACAGCCGGCTGTCAGGCCAGTCGGCGCAATACAAGACGAGTACCCAAATGAGCACCGAGCCTATGTGGTGTTCACCAGTGTGGCTGACGATCGACGCAGCAGGCGGCTGCAGCAGCAAGAGGTGAATGCAGTCGCGTCAAGCACTCCAGAGTTCATGCACTGGTCTGAAAAGCCTATCAGTTGGAGCAGAGCTGATCATCCAGAGCTGATGTCGAGTCCGGGCTCCTACACCCTGGTCTTAGGCGCCACACTCGCCATAGATAGGCGGGCCGCTCGTTTCTCGCGAGTACTGATAGACGGAGGCAGCAGTATCAACATCCTGTACAAGGATACCATGGAGAAGTTAGGAATCAAGCAAAGACAGCTTCAGAGCAGCCGGACTGTGTTCCACGACATTGTTCCTGGCCTTTCCTGCTCGCCAATCGGCAAAATCCTGATAGATGTCCTCTTTGGGGACAAAGATCATTTTCGCCGAGAGCTAGTTTGGTTTGAAGTGGTGGACCTCGAAAGCCCGTACCATGCGTTGCTTGGCCGACCTGCTTTGGCCAAATTCATGGCGGTCCCCCACTACGCCTACCTCAATATGAAGATACCGAGTTCCAAGGGGATTCTAATCGTAGTCGGCGACTACAGAAAGTCGTCCGCTTGCGCGGCCGAAAGCAGTCGGCTGGCCGAGTCCTTGGTGATCGCAGCTGAGAAGCGGCTTCTTGATCGGGTTGTGGCGATGGCCGGCAAGCAGCCCGAGATGCCGCCCGCCCCCAAGGAGTCGGAAGCAGAAGGATCGTTCAAGCCGGCCAGAGAAACGAAGAAGATACCCTTGGACCCGGAGCACCCAGAGAGGTACGCTGTTATGGGTACAAACCTTGACAGCAAATAGGAAGGCGAGCTCGTCGATTTCCTCCGTGAGAATTGAGACATCTTTGCATGGTCCCCTAAAGACATGCCAGGTGTACCGACGGAATTCGCCGAGCACAAGTTACATGTCCGGTCTGATGTGAAGCCCGTCAGGCAGCCCTTGCGCCGCCTATCAGAAGAGAAGAGAAGAGTTGTCGGAGAAGAGATAGCCCGACTCCTGGCAGCCGACTTCATTATGGAAGTGTTTTTCCTAGAGTGGCTGGCCAACCCAGTCCTAGTGCTAAAGAAGAACAAGCAGTGACGGATGTGTATCGACTACACAAGCCTCAACAAAGCCTGCCCCAAGGATCCATCCGCTCTGCCGAGAATTGATCAGGTGATAGACTCCATAGCCGGATGCGAGCTGTTGAGTTTCTTAGATGCATATTCTGGATATCACCAGATCAAGCTGAACCCGGCTGACAGATTGAAGACCGCCTTCATCACGCCGTTGGGTGCCTTCTGCTACCTGACCATGACGTTCGTCTTGAGGAATGCCGGCGCCACCTTTCAGCATTGCATGCAGAAGTGCCTCCTCAAGCAACTCGACAGAAATGCCCACGTCTACGTGGATGATATGGTGGTGAAGACGGAAAAGCGTGGAACACTGTTGGGATACCTCAAGGAAACCTTTGAGAATCTGCGCCGATTCCAGATCAAGCTCAACCCCGAGAAGTGCGTCTTCGGAGTACCAGCCGGCCAACTTCTTGGCTTCCTGGTCTCTGAACGCGGCATAGAGTGCAACCCTGTGAAGATCAAGGCCATCGAGAGGATGGAAGCACCCAAACGACTACTAGATGTGCAAAAATTCACCGGCTGTTTGGCGTCCATCAGCCGATTCATCAGTCAGCTGGGCGAGAAGGCTCTCCCCTTATATCAGCTCATGAAGAAGATGACCTTTTTTGAGTGGACTCCCAAGGCGGACGAAGCTTTTCTCCAACTAAAGAAAATGTTGACTACGCCCCCTGTGCTGGCGGCCCCGACTCCCAAAGAGCCCATGCTCCTGTACATTGCCGCCACCAGCCGGGTAGTCAACACAGTCATCATAGTCGAGCGCAAGGAGGAAGGCAAGGCGGTACCTGTCCAGAGACCGGTATATTACCTGAGTGAAGTACTGTCGACCTCCAAGCAGAACTACCCCCACTATCAGAAGATGTGCTACGGCGTGCACTTTGCCGCCAAGAAATTGAAGCCTTACTTCCAGGAGCATCCAATCACTGTGGTCTGCACAGCCCCACTTGCCGAGATCATCGGAAGCCGAGATGCTTCGGGCCGAGTGGCCAAGTGGGCCATCGATCTGGCTCCCTACACCATCTACTATCAGCCCCGCACCGCCATCAAGTCACAAGCACTGGCCGACTTCCTCGTCGACTGGGCCGAGACCCAGTACCTGCCGCCAGCACCCGACTCCACCCATTGGCAGATGCATTTCGACGGCTCCAAGATGCGCACCGGCTTGGGAGCTGGCGCCGTCCTCACTTTCCCCAAAGGCGACAAGCTCAGATATGCGTTGCAGATCCATTTTGCCGCCTCCAACAACGTCGCTGAGTACGAGGCGCTCATTCACGGGCTCCGGCTAGCCAAAGAGCTCGGCATTCGCCGGATCCTGTGTTATGGCGACTCTGACTTGGTGGTCTAGCAGTGATCTGGCGATTGGGACGCCAAAGATGCAAACATGGCGAGCTACCGTTTCCTTGTGCAGCAGCTCAGCGGATACTTCAAGGGGTGCGAGTTCCTCCACGTACCAAGGAATGACAACGACCAAGCAGACGCCTTGGCACGAATCGGCTCCACCCGTTAAGCAATACCATCCGGCGTCGCCCTTCGGCGCCTCCTCAAGCCGTCTGTCAAGCCTTCACCAGAATCAGACTCCATCTTTGTGCCGGCTCCACCCGAAGAAGTCGGATCCGACTCCAAGAGCGCTCCAGTCGAAGCCGGCATGGGGACTTCAGAACCCGGCCCGAGGACTGTGGCGACCAATCCGATGACTCCAGAACTCGGCCCGGGGACTGCTCCAGTCGGCCCGGGGACTTCATCAATCCAGCAAGCGGCTGCGGACTCCAACCCACCGCCTCCCAGCCCAGCCGCCCTCGTCCAAGTCGCAGTACTGGTTGTCGAAGAAATAGCAGCACCCTCATGGGCACAACCCATCCTCAAGTTCCTGGTGAGCAAAGAACTGCCAATTGATGAAACCTTGGCTCGCCAAGTACAACGCCGAGCGGCGACCTACACCATAGTCAACACAGAGTTGGTCAGGCGCAGCATCACTAGCGTCTACCAGCGTTGCGTCGAGCCAGAGCAAGGCTAAGCGATTCTCAAAGATATCCATCAGGGCGAGTGCGGCCACCATGCAGCTTCAAGAGCACTCGTCGCCAAAGCATTTCGACACGGTTTCTTCTGGCCGACTGCCCTAGAAGAGGCCAAAGAATTGGTTCAAAAGTGCAAAGGGTGCCAGAAGTTCCGCTCCAAGCCACATCAGCCGACTTCGACACTCAAGACTATCCCCATCGCCTGGTCCTTTGCGGTTTGGGGCCTGGATATGGTGGGACCATTCAAAACAGACTGAGGCAGACTAACTCACTTGTCGCGGTGGACAAGTTCACCAAGTGGATAGAAGTAAAGCCCATCAAGAAGTTGAATGGTCCAACCGCAGTGACTTTCATCACCGACATCACGACTCGGTACGGCATACCGCACAGCATCATCACCGACAATGGCACAAACTTTGCCAAAGGTGCCTTGGCCCGTTTCTGCGCGACTCAGGGCATCCGATTGGACTTAGCATCCGTTGCCCATCCGCAGTCAAACGGCCAGGTAGAGCGAGCAAACGGCCTCATCCTGTCTGGCATCAAGCCTCGACTGGTCGAACCACTGGAGCGTTCGGCCGGCTGTTGGCTTGACGAGTTGCCAGCCGTCCTCTGGAGTCTGCGCACGACTCCAAACAAGTCAACCGGCTTCACACCCTTCTTCCTCGTCTATGGTGCTGAAGCCGTCATCCCAACGGACATAGAGTTTGACTCTCCGCGAGTCACCATGTACACCGAGGAAGAAGCAGAAGAAGCACATCAAGATGGTGTCGATCTGCTGGAAGAGGGCCAGCTGTTGGCACTCAGCCGGTCCAGCATCTACCAGCAGAGCCTGCGCCGATACTACAATAGGAAGGTCAGGCCGAGATCTTTCCAAGAGGGCGACCTTGTGCTCCGGCTGATCCAGCGAACAGCCGGCCAGCACAAGCTGTCGGCGCCTTGGGAGGGCCCCTTCATTATCAGCAAGGTGCTGGGAAACGACTCCTACTACCTGATCGACGCTTAGAAGCCCCGAGCACGCAAGAGGGACGACTCCGGCAAAGAGACAGAGCGCCCATGGAATGCAAATCTTCTCCGAAGATTTTACAGTTGATGCAGTATGTATCATACTACCCTTTGTATTAAAGTACCAAGACTTCGGGCCCCCCGAGACGAGCTCGGGGACTGCACTTTTTTGTCATATGTATGATAAGAATTATGCCTTCGAGTACATTACTCTTTATTATGCCGCTTGGCACCGGGCTCGACTAGTCGGCCCGGGGACTCGCCACCTCGCGCTATGAAATGCTTCCCGCAGTCAGACAAGTAGTGTGTGGCGCCTAAGCCATCTCCTGTCAGAAGCCGCAGCTCGCAGACCAACTGTTTGGTAGGCAGGAGTAAGGAAGAACGGGTGCCCACACGAAAAATGGCTAAGGACCCAAAGCACAAACATAGCCTAAGACGGCTTCCAGCCTCTCTCAAGCAAAAGCCAACTCATGAGTAGTCGGCTTGCCGCTTTCTTCTAGCCTCTCTTAAGTGAAGCCGACTCGTAAGTAGTCGGCTTACCGCTTTCTATCCGACTTGTTAAAAAGACTCTAAAATGGCCAAGTACTTGCCTTCCCAAAGTAGCTAAGCGTTTGATCCAGTGGCAGTCCGCAGAGCGGTTGTCTGACTGGCAAGGCGGCGACTAAGGGAAGGCAGCAAAGGAAAAAGCCAAAAGAGCAATGAGCGAGGAAAGATAGAACTCGGATAAATATTTACATAACATAGCCCCTTGGTCGAATCTTCAAGTAGAATTTCAAAATACACCCCGCGGGTGGAATTGTTTGAATTAAGAAAGTTCTTCAAAGGCTACTAAGGCAGATAAAATGAAGGCAAAGACGGCAGCCTAGGAGGCGGCATCCGGGTTCGGAGGGTCGGAGGAGACGGCGGTGTCAGGCGCCGGGGCGGCCGACTGCGCTGTCTCGGCTTGATCGTCTCTGGCGGCAGCCGCCTTCTCCGATGCGGCTCATTGCTGGAGGTGCGGTCGAGCTGAGGCTGGTCGCCGTTCCGTCTTCTGGCGCCTCCGTCTCACCTTCGTCCTCCGCCTCGCCTTCCTCCCCGGCGCTGGAAGCAATCACCTCCGCCGAGTCCTCGTCGTAATCCGGGTTCATCCCGAACCACTCTGGCGGCGCCTCCCTGCCGTCTTCGGCCCGATTAGGGACGAAGATGCTGGTGTCGGCATAGTCGGCGATCGCCGCAGCACGAGCGACGAGGGCGTCTTCCACATCTACCAGCTCCGCCTGGGCCTCTGACCGGAACGCGGCCAGACGGTCCAGGTCCAGCCCTGGATACCACGCCTTGATGAATTCCAAGGCCCGCCGCGCTCCAGCCCGGGCCGAGGAACCCTTCCAAGCCTCAAGACGACCGGCTGCGACCTCCAGGCAGTCGGCAGTCCGACTGGCAGTGCACAGAACCGGCATGTACGGCCACAGGGCGGCAATGGCCTGGGCACCGGCACATTGAAGCCGGCGCAGCATCTGATGGGTCGGTCGCAGACGAGCCTCGATGCTCAGTAGCTGCTCATCAAGGGTCCGGGGGGCGTTGGCAGCAATCTCCGCACCGTCTGCCCTCCGCGCCTCGCGATCTACCTCGATGGTCTGAGTGGCCGCCTGCGAATGGCCAGGGAAGAAGTCTGCCAAGACAAAAAAGAAGCAAGTCAGAATCAGGAGTCGCCCGACCCGCAGTCGGTGGCTCAAAGAAAGTAAAGAAACTCACCGTCGACGATGTCCTCAATCTCATGAAAGCCGGAAGTCAGCTGTGCCTCCTTGTCGGTCCAGGAGGAGCGCTCGCTCTCGAACTCGGCCAGGAGCGCAACCTCTTTCTTCTCTGCCTCCTCCTACGCCTTCTTGAGCAGCTCCTTCTGCTCCGCCAGCTGTGCGGCCAGCAGATCACGCTCCGCGGCAAGCTTGCCGCACTCCTCCCCCTTGGTGCGCAAGGCGGTGTTGGCCTCGCCCAGCTGCTGCTGAAGAGTGGCGTTGGCCTCTGAAGAATAAAAAAGAAAGACATTAAGTCGTCAACAAGAAAGTCGCTGAGAAGATCCGGCCCGACTGCGCAACAGTCGGCCCGAATCTCGGGGACTACAGCCCGCGGGTGCGCCAGCGCGTCTCCGCGAAGAAGAAGGAAGACTCACTCCGACTCTCTGACAAGTCGGCAGTCCGCTTGCTCAGCTCCTCAGCATTGCGGTTGAAGGCAGTGACGCGGAGGTTGTGGTACTCTTGCAATAAGAATTTTTAGACGAAGATAAGTATCGGAACTTGCCAGAAGGAGTCCCGAGCCGCCTGCTCAGCAGCCAGCCCGAAACTCGGGGACTACACCCAGTGGGTGCGCTGGCGCGCCCCCACAGAGAAGAACAAAGAAAAGCAAAGTCAAAAATGAAGCATACCCGGACGGCTACTCGCGACGCCAGGTGCGCCTTGGTGCATCTCTGGATGGCGTCGCCATCGGCTCGCAGCTTCGCCTGGATGTCCAGAAGCGCCTGGTTCAGCGGGCCCGTGCTGCCTCCTCGCACCCACCCAACGGGCGCGGCGCTCGTCGCCTCGGCGTCTGGGATGGCCGAGCTGGCGGCGCCGGTCTCCAACGGGCGTGGAGCCGAAGTCGCCTTCTCGAGGCGGCGGCGCACTGGCGAGGCGACTTGAAGGAGCAGCCTCGCCACGGACTCATCCTTAGTCGGCGGCACCGGCGGGCCTGCCGGCTGTTTACCTTGCGCACCCCCAGACGGTGGCGGAGGCGGCGGTGGCGGCATGATTGTGTCCGACATGGAGCCATCACCGCTCTCCCTTTCCATGACGGGGTGCTCGCCGCCGGCTTCCCCAGTCTGCCCCGTGAACTCCGGGGGCGGCGGCGCGGAGTTCAGCGGAATGACAAGCAGCGTCGACTGGTGGTGCGCGGCCTCCTTAGCTAGCCGCCTTGCCGCAACGGCGGCTTCGGCCTCGTCCAGCTTCCTCTGGGCGGAGGCAGCCGCCTTCTCGGCCTCCGCCTTCTCCAGACGGGCGGCTTCGTCCTCGTCGCGCTTCTCCCGCGCGTTCCGCTCCGTTGCCTCCCGAAGGTCGGCGGCAGGATCAATCCGCCTAGTACTGGCGGAACTCTCTGCCAACCCCATGACGGAGGCGGCAGCGACCCTCTCGAAGGTGAGGGGAGCCCTGAGGCGAAGAAAGCATGTAAAAGATTTGGACAAAAAACCCACCAAGAGCAAAACAAGTCAAGAGCAGAGGCACTTACGCGGAGACCAGTGGCGGCTTTTTCACTTCCTTGCGGAAGCGGTTGGCCTTCGCGATCGCCTCCTCCCTCTGGGTCACGGCGGCCGCCCCCTTGAGCTTCTTCGGCCGGCCGCCAAGAAAGCTCAGCCCGGCCCGGCGCCTCTTCGCGCCGCCTTGACCACCCAAGCCGGCGGCGGAACTCGCACTAGGCTGGCCGGCCCTTGATTGGTGGCGTGGGGCGGCTTCCCCCTCGGCATTGTCATCAGGCCAGTCGGCAAAGGTGGCCGACGGCCTGAAGCCTCCTCCTCCTCCTCCTTCGGCGTCGGCCTCCATCGCCGCGGCCCCCAAGTCCGGGTTATTGATGTCACTCTCCGCTCGATCGGGGACGATATGGCGGGCCGAGCCCGCGGTGCCGGCTGAAGGCTGGATGAGGGGGTTCTGACTCAAGAAAAACCAAAAAGATTAGAAGTCTGATTCAGCTGCAAAGAAGACAAAAGAAGAAGAAAGATGACTTACGACAGGCGGGGGGTTGGCGCGTGAGTATGGCTCCTTGCCGAACTGCCAAGTCGCCGCGAGGTTACAGTTTGAGATATAGTTCACCATGTCCGCCACCTCCGCGTGGGGCATGTCCTTGGATCAGAGCCGACTCGGATCCTAGTGGCCGCTCATGTGACAGATCAGATGAGGTCGGCCATGAAGCGGGAGGACTCGGCGTGCCATGAAGGCGGCCAGCAAATCGGACCCGGTCAAGCCCTCCGACTACGTCAGAACTCGGAGTCGCGCGACGGCGGCGGCACCGACGGGAGTCAGCGTCTTGACCCGGTGGGACCAGTTGGGGAGCCTCCCAGCCGGTTCGCCGGCTTCAAAAGGAGGCAGGTTGACCCAATCGCCGTCTGCGGCGACGTTCTTCACATAGAAGTAAGAACGCTGCCACATCTTCACTGACTTGATCAGCGGGATGGCGGGGAACGGATTGTCAGCCACCAACCTCCGCATCGCGATGAAGGCGCCGCACTGGGCTGGCATGCCGGTGACGTGCGTGCCGAGCTTTGGCTGGAAGAACTCTCCCCACAGTTCGATTGTGGGGTGAACACCGAGGAAGCCTTCGCACAAGGTGGCGAAGGCAGCCAGCAGCACCACCGTGATCGGGGTGAGATGGTGCGGCTGGAGCCCGTGGAACTCCAAGAAGGAGCGTAAGAAGCCGCTCGCCGGCAGCCCCAGGCTGCGCATGAGGTGCGAGCGGAATACGACCCGCTCGCCCTCCTCTGGCGCCGGCGATATTTCCCTCTCTGGCGCGGCACGGGCTCGCACTAGGTCCGCGCCAGGGAGGCGACGCATCTTGCAGAGGAACTCGATGATGTCGTTGTCCACCTCGGAGCCGTCCCACACGCCGGAGCGCACGGCTGCAGGTGCGGCAGCGGAGGAAGAGCTCATCGTCGCAAGTGTGGCGTAGCTCGGTGCGGCGGCGGTGAGAGGAAGAAGAAGCAAGAAGGAAGCAAGGGGAGTAGGGGAGATGGGCGCGCGTGCTTCGCCGCTCCCTTCCTCCCACCTACTTATAGGCTCATAGGGCTGAGAAGCCGATGGGGCGGGCATGGGATTAACTGCGTCCCGGCCCCCACGCCCCCACGATTTACCACACGCAGTAACTGCGTGCAGTTACGGTGTGGGAAACCCAACCGTTCGCACGACCGCAGCAAATCCGCTCGGGTGCCGAGCCACGGTAGTGGCGGGCCCCGCCTGAGGTCCTGTCCCGTCGCGCGCGTGGGTGGGCAGACTGACCCTGCCACATGGCGCCACGCGACGGACCCGCAACGGGTGGCTGCCCGGAAGCTTATCAGGCACGCCGCCTGGAACCCGCCATGACGTTCAAACCCTCTAAAAGGCAAGACGGGCTTCTGCGAGCCCGACTCCAGCTAGTCAGCCTGGAGGAAGACGGCGAGCGAGGCCGAGATTCCACCCCCGGAGAGATGAAACTGTTAAGGCTCCCCGGCGCGTCCCCCGCGGTGCCTCACCAGCTTCGGGGACTACTGTCGGAATAACGGGCCACGGGTAGGCTAACCCGAGCCCCAGAACCTTTCGAAACATCGGGGCCGACTACGCCCCTCAAGACCCCACGATGAAGAGCCGCCTCCTGGGAGGCGGCGACGACTGTCCCTCACGGCCGAGTCCCAGGGATGGCCTCAAGACGAGCCGCCTCTTGGCTGACGGCTTCGAGATGAGCCGACTCCTGGCTGGCGACTTCAAGATAAGACGACTATGGGAGTCGGCCCGCGACTCTAACCGCCTCCTGCCTTCGCCACAATGGACGGGGCAGGGTACGGTCGTTGTGTGGCCGTCTCTACCCTGCCTGCGAGGGGCTGGCATGGCTACAGTGCGCCGTATCACTGGAGATCTCCATCGTGGCGCGGCACTGTTGCCATGCCTGCCCTAACCTCAGCCTCAGTGGGCAGCGCACTGTGCCCACGACGGCCTACCTGTATGGCCCGGAGACGGTGGGGCCGCTCATTAGTGGGAGAACAGAAGACGGCGAGGGCGCCCCGAAGACGGACCCGTGGGAGTCGGCCCCCTGGAGTCGGCCGGCCCCTCCCACGGGCCCCGCACGCCATTAAACAGACAAGACAGGGAATGGCGACAGTGATCGTCTGCCAGACGGCAGCACTGTTGCCATGACCCATGACCAAGCCAGCGTTATCAGAAGCGCCGCTATAGTACCAGACCTGTCAGCGGGGCCCGCCAGTCGGCGGGCCCCAGTATTCGGCGGAGAAGACGGCGGCCTGAGAGACAGACGGTTGGGACCCGCGCCCAGCCGGATTACCATTGTATCCCTGGGGGGCAGGCCTATATAAACCCCCCGGGCACCCATGCAAGGGGGATAGCTTCTCGAGGATTAGACCCGATCATATAGGAAGGAAGGAGCTAGCCTTGCCCTCTCCTACCTCCAGAAACAGCTCTAGGAGCAACCTTGTAGTCACTTTGCCATAGTGATCATGCGGAGACCTCGCAGAGCAGCAGTAGGGGTGTTATCTCCTCGGAGAGCCCTGAAGCTGGGTAAGATCCGCCAGCGTGCATGTCTTCGCCTCATCCCGTTTCCAGGCACCGGCGACGTTCTACTCGCTCCCACCATGATAAGCCATCCTTTGGCATATGTCGTACCCAACTCCCGACAGGGCCCCCTCCCCCCCCTTCCTGGCCGCTCCCGCGAGCGCTGCCGGGGGGGGGGGGACCCTAGCACACGGCCTCGGCCCTTCTCCTTGCTCTTCCTTTCCCTCGCCGCCGCCCCGGCGTGCTGGCGGGCAAAGCCCGGCCAGCTCGGGCAGCGGCGGGGCCTCTTCCCCCCACATGGCGCTGGATGGCACGGGCCATCTGGGCTGGGCGACGGCGCGGCGCGAGCTCAGGGCGCGGCGGCGCGGCTGCGGTGGCTAGCGACGGGGGCGCGGCCTACAAGCGGCAGCGTGGAGTGGCTGGTGCGGGCTGGGGCGTTCTCTGCTCCCGGCGGCGGCGATCTTGGACGCGACTCAGATCTGGCGCAGCGGCAGCGTGGGTGGCCTGGGCCCCTGTGGTGGCAGGGCTCCGACTCGCTGCAGGTGGTGGCCAGCTCCGGTGGCCGCACTGCTGCGGCGCTCTCTGGTGGTGGCGGGCCTGCCGGCCCCCGAACAATCCGGGATGGCAGGTGCCGCGGGCTGTGCTCGTCATGGATGGGGCTGCCACGGCGTGGTGGTGGCTCTTGGCGATGGTCGGGATCGTCTCACGGCGGCGGCTGGACTTCTTCGGCGTCGGTCCGTCAGTGAGCAGCCTGTGCATGCCTTCGACCCCTCTCTCGGTGCCCGGGTGCAATCTTCGTCGGAGGGTTGGCCCGTCCCCAGCTTTGGTCCATCGCTCGTCTCGCGCCCGGGCTGCAGGACCGATCTCTCCTCGTGCCTGGCAGCAGGACCGAGCCCATCTTGCGCACGGCTGCAGACCGCTCTCGTCTCGCGCCTGGCGACTGGACCGAGCTCGTCTCGCACATGGTGCAGCAGGACGAGTCGATGGAGGCCAGATGCTTGGGGGCGCTCAATCTCTTTGGTTGGTGTACCGGCGGTCTTGGGTGAGGTGGTGTTTAGGCCTTGGAGGCCGGGGCGGCGGCCCTGGTGGTGGTTCCGTGGTGCTCATGGCCAGATCCCATGGCTCGGTGTTGCTCGGTGACTATGGCCGTGGGGGCGGTGTGGTTACCGGGGTGTGGCGTTCGGTGGCAGTGAGTGTTGGACGGGGTGAAAACCCGCTCTTTCTTCGGACGGGCCGCCAGCGGCGAAACTCGCTTCCTTCCTGAAGACGTCGTCGCGGCTCTCATTGCCTGTCGTGTTGCTCCAGGGGAAACTCTGACCCTCGGGTTGGGCGGTGGCGGCGCTCCAGTGTCGTTTCCTTCCTGAAGGCGCCGCCTTGGAGCTCACGGTTCGTCATAGGTGGCTTCATCTCATCGCAGTGGCGTGTTCACGGCGGCGGACCCCGGTGGCTATTGTAGTGCTAAGGGAAGTGTTGCTGCGTTCAGCATCTTTGTATCCTGCCTTGGGTGTGTGCGTGTGTTTTGGTGGCATGCGTTTGTACCGTGCTGCCGTGGATTGTGCTTTATATATAAAACGGGGCGAAAGCCTTTTTGGGTAATAAAAACCGAGGATCTTTTGTTTAATGTTTGTCAATGAAGCACCCGGAGCTCATGTAGAACGTACTCCAAATTTGAATTTATAGTACACATCCATGTGTTGAGCCCCCAACTGGAATTATTGAACTTGCTTTACACTGTCTGAATTATGTGTACATCTTGCCTTCAGTTTGCATGGTATTAATGAAACTTGATTAAGAGTGGTCGAAACTTCCTAAAAAATCTCATGAAACTCAATGAAAGTTGCTCAAAAGTTAATGAGAGTCGATCATTGTTGAAATTGTTTCCCACCTTGCTCCGCGAAAGCATTTGTGTACGAGTGAAACTACAAGTATGAGATTTATTAGCTTCTAGGAAGCCAGAGCTAAATCATACACTCACCCTTACTGCTTCTTTCATATGGTTGGTCAGTCAGATGTTCGATATGTGTCGAATATATGCATGAGTTTGACTACAAGTGGATTTATAATTACTCATATAAATAGAACAGTCATTATTCTCTGATTTAAATGAATAATCGTCTCGCACTAAACAAGATCCAGATATAATGTTCGTGCTCAATGCTGGCACCAAATAACAATTATTCAGGTATAAAACTAATCCCGAAGGCAGATGTAGAGGTAGCGTGTCGACGGCGATCTCATCAACTTTGGAACCATTACTAATGCGCATGGTCACCTCGTCCTTAGTCAATCTTCATTTAATCCATAGTCCCTGCTTCGAGTTATAAATATGAGCAACCGAACCGGTATCAAATACCCAGGCACTACTACGAGAATTAGTAAAGTACACATCAATAACATGTATATCAAATATACCTTTGTTCACCTTGTCATCCTTCTTATCCGCCAAATACTTGAGGCCGTTCCGTTTCCAGTGACTAGTCCCTTTGTAGTAGAAGCACTCAGTTTCAGGCTTGGGTCCAAACTTGGGTTTCTTCCCGAGAGTGACTACTTGCTTGTCAGTCTTTTTGAAGTTCTCCTTCTTTTTACCCTTGCCCTTTTTCTTGAAACTAGCTAGTGGTCTTGTTAACCATCAACACTTGATGCTCCTTCTTGATTTCTACCTCCGCGGCCTTTAGCATCGCGAAGAGCTCGAGAATAGTCTTATTCATCCCTTGCATATTGTAGTTCATCATGAAGTCTTTGTTGCTTGGTGGTAGTGACTGAAGAACTATGTCAATGAGTCAATCATCTGGAATATTAACTCCCAGCTGAGTCAAGTGATTATGGTACCCAGACATTCTGAGTATGTGCTCACTAACAAAACTGCTCTCCTCCATCTTGCAGCTATAGAACTTGTTGGAGACTTCATATCTCTCAACTCGTGCATTTGCTTGAAATATCAACTTCAACCCCTGGAACATCTCATATGGTCCATGACGTTCAAAACGTCCTTGAAGTCCCGATTCTAAGCCGTAAAGCATGTCATACTAAACTAACGAGTAGTCATCAACATGCGACTGCTAGGCATTCACATTGTCTCCAGTTGCTGGGGCAGGTGGTACACCGAGCGGTGCATCAAGGATATAATTCTTATGTGCAGCAATGAGGATAATCCTCAAGTTACGGACCCAGTCTGAGTAGTTGCTGCCATCATCTTTCAACTTAGCTTTCTCTAGGAACGCATGTTGGGGCACGCGGTAATTTCAAAAAAATTCCTACACACACGCAAGATCATGGTGATGCATATCAACGAGAGGGGAGAGTGTGTCCACGTATCCTCGTAGACCGAAAGCGGAAGCGTTATGCCAATGTGGTTGATGTAGTCGTACGTCTTCACGATCCGATCGATCTTAGCACCGAACGTATGTGACCTCCGAGATCAGCACACCTTTAGCTCGGGGAAGTCCCTTGTACTCTTGATCCAGTTGACGCCGAGGAAGAGTTTCGTCAGCACGACAGCATGGTGACGATGATGATGAAGTTACCGGCGCAGGGCTTCGCCTAAGCACTACGACGATATGACTGAGGTGTGTAACTGTGGAGGGGGCACCGCACACGGCTAAAAAATGTCAACTTGTGTGTCCTAGGGTGCTCCCTTGCCCCCGTATATAAAGGAGCAAGGGGGAAGACCGGCCGACCCTTGGGGCACACCAAGGAGGGGAAGAGTCCTCCTCTAGGAGTAGGACTCCACCTTTCCTAGTCCAACTAGGAGGGGGAAGGGGGAAGGAAGGGGAGGGAGAGCGAGAGGGAAAGAGGGGCTGCGCCCCCTCCCATAGTCAAATTCGGACTCCCCTAGGGGGGGCACCTCCTGGGCTGCTGCCCTCTCTCTCCCCTAAGGCCCAATACTTCCCCGGGTGGTTTCGGTAACCCCTCCGACACTCCGGTTTTCTCCGGAATCACTCGGAACACTTCCGGTGTCCGAATATAGCCGTCCAATATATCAATCTTTATGTCTCGACCATTTCGAGACTCCTCGTCATGTCCATGATCACATCCGGGACTCTGAACTACCTTCGGTACATCAAAAGACATAAACTCATAATATCGATCATCATCGAGCGTTAAGCGTGCGGGCCCTACGGTTTCGAGAACTATGTAGACATGACCGAGACACGTCTGCGGTCAATAACCAATAGCGGAACTTGGATGCTCATATTGGTTCCTACATATTCTACGAATATCTTTATCGGTCAAACCGCATAACAACATACGTTGTTCCCTTTGTCATCGGTATGTTACTTGCCCGAGATTCGATCATCGGTATCTTAGTACCTAGTTCAATCTCGTTACCGGCAAGTCTCTTTACTCGTTCCGTAATACTTCATCCCGCAACTAACTCATTAGTTACAATGCTTGCAAGGCTTATAATGATGAGTATTACCAAGAGGGCCTAGAGATACCTCTCCGAAACATGGAGTGACAAATCCTAATCTTGATCTATGCGAACCCAACAAACACCTTCGGAGACACCTGTAGAGCACCTTTATAATCACCCTTTGATGTTGTGACATTTGGTAGCACACAAAGTGTTCCTCCGGTATTCGGGAGTTGCATAATCTCATAGTCTGAGGAACTTGTATAAGTCATGAAGAAAGCAGTAGCAATGAAACTAACACGATCATAATGCTAAGCTAACGGATGGGTCATGTCCATCACATCATTCTCCTAATGATGTGATCCCGTTCATCAAATGACAACACATGTCTATGGTTAGGAAACATAACCATCTTTGATTAACAAGATAGTCAAGTAGAGGTATAGTAGGGACTATAGGTTTTGTCTATGTATTCACACATGTACTAAGTTTCCAGTTAATACAATTCTAGCATGAATAATAAATATTTATCATGAATTAAGGAAATAAATAATAACTTTATTATTGCCTCCAGGGCATATTTCCTTCAGTCCCCCACTTGCACTAGAGTCAATAATCTAGATTATATAGTAATGATTCTAACACCCATGGAGCTTTGGTGCTGATCATGTTTTGCTCATGAGAGAGGCTTAGTCAACGGGTCTGCAACATTCAGATCCGTGTGTATCTTGCAAATCTCTATGTCCCCTTCCGAAACTTGATGGCGGATGGAATTGAAGCATCTCTTGATGTGCTTGGTTCTCTTGTGGAATCTGGATTCCTTTGCCAAGGCAATTGCACCAGTATTGTCACAAAAGATTTTCATTGGACCCGATGCACTAGGTATGACAGCTAGATCAGATATGAACTCCTTCATCCAAACTCCTTCGTTTGCTGCTTCCGAAGCAGCAATGTACTCCACTTCTCACGTAGATCCTGCCACGACGCTCTGCTTGGAACTGCACCAACTGACAGCTCCTCCATTCAATAAAAATACATATCCGGTTTGCGACTTAGAGTCATCCGGATCAGTGTCAAAGCTTGCATCGACGTAACCATTTACGACGATCTCTTTTTCACCTCCATAAATGAGAAACATATCCTTAGTCATTTTCAGGTATTTCAGGATGTTCTTGACCGCTGTCCAGTGCTCCACTCGGGGATTACTTTGGTACCTCCCTGCTATGCTTACAACAAGACATACATCAGGTCTGGTACACAACATTGCATACATGATAATGTTGGGGAACATAGTAATTTCAAAAAAAATTCCTACACACACGCAAGATCATGTTGATGCATAGCAACGAGAGGGGAGAGTATAGTCCACGTACCCTCGTAGACCGAAAGCGAAAGCGTTATGACAACGCGGTTGATGTAGTCGTACGTCTTCACGATCCGACCGATCCAAGTACCGAATGTACGGCACCCCCGAGTTCAGCACACATTCGGCTCGATGACGATCCCCGGACTCCGATCCAGCAGGGTGTCGGGGATGAGTTCCGTCAGCACGACGGCGTGGTGATGATGATGATGTTCTACCGACGCAGGGCTTTGCCTAAGCACCGCAACGATATGACCGAGGTGGAATATGGTGGAGGGGGGCACCGCACACGGCTAAGGAACGATCATGAAGATCAACTTGTGTGTCTAGAGGTGCCCCTGCCACCGTATATAAAGGAGCAATGGGGAAGGGGGCGGCCGACCTAGGACGGGGCGCGCCAAGGGGAGTCCTACTCCCACCGGGAGTAGGACTCCCTCCTTCCTTGTTGGAGTAGGAGAAGGCGAAAGAGGGGGAGAGGAAGAAGGAAAAGGGGGCTGCGCCCCTTGTCCAATTCGGACCAGAGGGGGGGCGCAGGCCTCCTTCCTTTTGGCCTCTCTCCTCTATTCCCGTATGGTCCAATAAGGCCCATATACTCCCCGGCGAATTCCCGTAACTCTCCGGTACTCCGAAAAATACCTGAATCACTCGGAACCTTTCCGGACTCCGAATATAGTCGTCCAATATATCGATCTTTACGTCTAGACCATTTCGAGACTCCTCGTCATGTCCTCGATCTCATCCGGGACTCCGAACTCCTTAGGTACATCAAAACTCATAAACTCATAATATAACTGTCATCGAAACCTTAAGCTTGTGGACCCTACGGGTTCGAGAACAATGTAGACATGACCGAGACACGTCTCTGATCAATAACCAATAGAGGAACCTGGATGCTCATATTGTCTCCCACATACTCTACGAAGATCTTTATCGGTCAAACCGCATAACAACATACGTTGTTCCCTTTGTCATCGGTATGTTACTTGCCCGAGATTCGATCGTCGGTATCTCAATACCTAGTTCAACCTCGTTACCGACAAGTCTCTTTACTCGTTCCATAATACATCATCCCGCAACTAACTCATTAGTTGCAATGCTTGCAAGGCTTAAGTGATGTGTATTACCGAGAGGGACCTGAGATACCTCTCCGACAATCGGAGTGACAAATCCTAATATCGAAATACGGCAACTCAACATGTACCTTCGGAGACACCTGTAGAGCTCCTTTATAATCACCCAATTACGTTGTGACGTTTGGTAGCACACAAAGTGTTCCTCCGGTAAACGGGAGTTGCATAATCTCATAGTCATAGGAACATGTATAAGTCATGAAGAAAGCAATAGCAACATACTAAACGATCAAGTGCTAATCTAACGGAATGGGTCAAGTCAATCACATCATTCTTCTAATGATGTGATCCCGTTAATCAAATGACAACTCATGTCTATGGTTAGGAAACTTAACCATCTTTGATTAACGAGCTAGTCAAGTAGAGGCATACTAGTGACACTATGTTTGTGTATGTATTCACACATGTATTATGTTTCCGGTTAATACAATTCTTGCATGAATAATAAACATTTATCATGAAATAAGGAAATAAATAATAACTTTATTATTGCCTCTAGGGCATATTTCCTTCAGTCTCCCACTTGCACTAGAGTCAATAATCTAGTTCACATCACGATGTGATTTAACACCAATATTCACATCTGTATGTGATTAATACCCATAGTTCACATCGTCATGTGATCAACACCCAAAGGGTTTACTAGAGTCAATAATCTAGTTCACATTGTTATGTGATTAACACCCAAAGAGTACTAAGGTATGATCATGTTTTGCTTGTGAGAGAAGTTTAGTCAACGAGTCTGTCATATTCAGAGCCGTATGTATTTTGCAAAATATTCAATGTCCACAATGCTCTGCACGTAGCTACTCTAGCTAATTGCTCCCACTTTCAATATGTATCCAGATTGAGACTTAGATTCATCTGGATTGGTGTAAAAGCTTGCATCGTTCTAACTTTTTATGACAGGCTCTTTTATCACCTCCATAATCGAGAAACATCTCCTTAGTCCTTACTAAGGATATTCTAGACCGCTGTCAAGTGATCTACTCTTAGATCAAAATTGTATTCCTTTGTCAAATTCAGAGCAAGGTATACAATAGGTCTGGTTCACAGCATAGCATACTTTATAGAACCTATGACTGAGGCATAGGGAATGACTTTTCATTCTATTTCTATTTTCTGCCATGGTCGGGTCTTGAGTCTTACTCAACTTCACACCTTTGCATCACAGGCAAGAACTCCTTCTTTGACTGTTCCATTTTGAACTATTTCAAAAATTTATCAAGGTATGTACTCATTGAAAAATCTTATCAAGCGTCTTGATCTATCTATATAGATCTTGATGCTCAATGTGTAAGAAGCTTCACCGAGGTCTTGCTTTGAAAAACTCTTATTCAAGTATCCTTTCATGCTATCCAGAATTTCTATATCATTTCCAATCAACAATATGTCATCCACATAAAATATTAGAAATGTTACAGAGCTCCCACTCACTTTCTTGTAAATACAGGCTTCTCAAAAAGTCTGTATAAAACCATATGCTTTGATCAACTCATCAAAGCGTATATTCCAACTCCGAGAGGCTTGCACCAGTCCATAAATGGATCGCTGGAGCTTGCACACTTTGTTAGCACCTTTAGGATTGACAAAACCTTCTGGTTGCATCATATACAATTCTTCTTTAATAAATTCATTAAGGAATGCAGTTTGACATCCTTTTGCCAGATTTCATAAAATGTGGCAATTGCTAACATGATTCGGACAGACTTAAGCATCGATACGAGTGAGAAAATCTCATTGTATTCAATACCTTGAACTTGTCGAAAAACCTTTCACAACAAGTCGAGCTTTGTAGATAGTAACACTACTATCAGTGTCCGTCTTCCTCTTGAAGATCCATTTATTTTCTATGGCTTGCCGATCATTGGGCAAGTCAATCAAAGTCCACACTTTGTTTTCATACATGGATCCCATCTCAGATTTCATGGGCTCCATCCATTTCACGGAATCTGGGCTCATCATCGCTTCCTCATAGTTCGTAGGTTCATCATGGTCTAGTTACATGACTTCCAGAACAGGATTACCATACCTCTCTGGTGCGGATCTTATTTTGGTTGACCTACGAGGTTCTGTAGTAACTTGATCTGAAGTTTCATGATCATCATCATTAGCTTCCTCAATAATTGGTGTAGAAATCATTGAAACTGATTTCTGTGATGAACTACTTTCCAATAAGGGAGAAGTTACAATTACCTCATCAAGTTCTACTTTCCTCCCACTCACTTCTTTCGAGAGAAACTCCTTCTCTAGAAAGGATCCATTCTTAGCAACGAATGCTTTGCCTTCGGATCTGTGATAGTAGGTGTACCCAATAGTTTCCTTTGGGTATTCTATGAAGACGCACTTCTTCGATTCGGGTTCGAGCTTATCAGGTTGAAAACCTTTTTCATATAAGAATCACAACTCCAAACTTTAAGAAACGACAGCTTAGGTTTACTGCTAAACCATAGTTCATACAGTGTCGTCTCAACTGATTTAAATGGTGCCCTATTAAACGTGAATGCAGCTGTCTCTAATGCATAACCCCAAGACGATAGTGGTAAATCAGTAAGATACATCATAGATCGCACCATATCCAACAAAGTGCGGTTATGACGTTCGGACACACCATTACGCTGTGGTGTTCCATGTGGCGTGAGCTGTGAAACTATTCCACATTGTTTCAACTGAAGGCCAAACTCCTAACTCAAATATTCGTCTCCATGATCAGATCGCAGAAAACTTTACTTTCTTGTTATGATGATTTTCTACTTCACTCTGAAATTCTTTAAACCTTTCAACTGTTTCAGACTTATGTTTCATCAAGTAGATATACTCATATCTGCTCAAATCATCTGTGAAGGTCAGAAAATAATGATACCTGCCATGAGCATCAACACTCATTGGACCGTATACATCGGTATGTATTATTTCCATCAAGTCAGTAGCTCGTTCCATTGTTCCGGAGAACGGAGTTTTAGTCATCTTGCCCAAAAGGCACGGTTCGCAAGCATCAAATGATTCATAACCAAATAATTCCGAAAATCTATCTTTATGGAGTTTCTTCATGCGCTTTACACCGATATGACCCAAACGACAGTGCCACAAATAAGTTGCACTATCATTATTAACTTTGCATCTTTTGGCATCAATATTATGAATATGTGTATCACTACGATCGAGATCCAACAAACTATTTTCATTGGGTGTATGACCATCAAAGGTTTTATTCATTTAAATAGAACAACAATTATTCTCTGATTTTAAATGAATAACCGTATTGCAATAAACATGATCAAATCATATTCACGCTCAACGCAAACACCAAATAACATTTATTTAGGTTCAACACTAATCCCGAAAGTATAGGGAGTGTGCGATGATGATCATATCAATCTTGGAACCACTTCCAACACACATCGTCACTTCACCCTCAACTAGTTTCTG
The DNA here is from genome assembly GCF_018294505.1 of Triticum aestivum. NCBI lineage: Eukaryota > Viridiplantae > Streptophyta > Magnoliopsida > Poales > Poaceae > Triticum > Triticum aestivum. The sequence goes on along the minus strand of NC_057801.1, from coordinate 86,842,190 downwards.
TTTATTCTGTAACTCCTGTTTCGAGTTACTAATCTTAGCAACCGAACAAGTATCAAATACTCAGGGGTTACTATAAACACCAGTATGGTACACATCAATAACCTGTATATCAAATATACCCTTGTTCAGTTTGCCATCCTTCTTATCCACCAAATATTCAGGGCATTTCCGCTTCTAGTGACCATTTCCTTTGCAGTATAATCACTCAGTTTCAGGCTTTGGTCCAGCTTTGGGCTTCATTGCGGGAGTGACAACTTGCTTGCCATTCTACTTGAAGTTCCCTTTCTTTTCCTTTGCCCTTTTCTTGAAACTAGTGGTCTTGTCAATCATCAACTCTTGATGCTCTTTTCTTGATTTCTACCTTCGTCAATTTCAGCATCACGAAGAGCTCGGGAATCATTTTCGTTATCCCTTGCATTATAGTTCATCACGAAGTTCCAGTAACTTGGTGATGGTGACTAGAGAACTCTGCCAATCACTATCTTATCTGGAAGATTAACTCCCACTTGATTCAAGCGATTGTAGTACTCAGACAATCTAAGCACTTGCTCACTAGTTGAGCAATTCTCCTCCATCTTTTAGCCATAGAACTTGTTGGAGACTTCATATCTCTCAACTCGGGTATTTGCTTGAAATATTAACTTCAACTCCTGGAACATCTCATATGGTCCATGATGTTCAAAACGTCTTTGAAGTCCCGATTCTAAGCCGTTAAGCATGGTGCACTAAACTATCAAGTAGTCATCATATTGAGCTAGCTAAACGTTCATAACGTCTGCATCTGCTCCTGCAATAGGTCTGTCACCTAGCGGTGCGTTAAGGACATAATTCTTCTATGCAGCAATGAGGATAAACCTTAGATCACGAATCCAATTCGCATCATTGCTACTAACATCTTTCAACACAGTTTTCTCTAGGAACATATATAAATAAACATATGAAAGCAACAACGCGAGCTATTGATCTACAACATAATTTGAAAAATACTACCAAGACTAAGTTCATTATAAATTTAAGTTCAATTAATCATATTACTTAAGAACTCCCACTTAGACAAACATCTCTCTAGTCATCTAAGTGATCACATGATCCAAATCAACTAAACCATGTCCGATCATCACGTGAGATGGAGTAGTTTTCAATGGTGAACATCACTATGTCGATCATATCTACTATATGATTCACGCTCGACCTTTCGGTCTCCGTGTTCCGAGGCCATATCTGTATATGCTAGGCTCGTCAAGTTTAACCTGAGTATTCCACGTGTGCAACTGTTTTGCACCCGTTGTATTTGAATGTAGAGCCTATCACACCCGATCATCACGTGGTGTCTCAGCACGAAGAACTTTCGCAACGTTGCATACTCAGGGAGAACACTTCTTGATAATTTTAGTGAGAGATCATCTTAAAATGCTACCGTCAATCAAAGCAAGATAAGATGTATAAAGGATAAACATCACATGCAATCAATATAAGTGATATGATATGGCCATCATCATCTTGTGCTTATGATCTCCATCTCCGAAGCACCGTCATGATCACCATCATCATCGGCGCGACACCTTGATCTCCATCGTAGCATCATTGTCGTTACGCCATCTATTGCTTCTACGACTATCGCTACCGCTTAGTGATAAAGTAAAGCAATTACAGGGCGTTTGCATTTCATACAATAAAGCAACAACCATAGGCTCCTGCCAGTTGCCGATAACTTCGGTTACAAAACATGATCATCTCATGCAATAAAATATAGCATCACGTCTTGACCATATCACATCACAACATGCCCTGCAAAAACAAGTTAGACGTCCTCTACTTTGTTTTTGCAAATTTTACGTGGCTGCTACGGGCTGAGCAAGAACCGTCCTTACCTACGCATCAAAACCACAACGATAGTTCGTCAAGTTAGTGATGTTTTAACCTTCGCAAGGACCGGGCGTAGCCACACTCAGTTCAACTAAAGTGAGAGAGACAGACACTCGCCAGTCACCTTTAAGCATGAGTGCTCGTAACGGTGAAATCAGTCTCGTGTAAGCGTACGCGTAATGTCGGTACGGGCCGCTTCATCTCACAATACCGCTGAACCAAAGTATGACATGCTGGTAAGTAGTATGACTTGTATAGCCCACAACTCACTTGTGTTCTACTCGTGCATATGACATCTACGCATAAAACCAGGCTTTGATACCACTGTTGGGGAACGTAGTAATTTCAAAAAATTTCCTACGCACACGCAAGATCGTGGTGATGCATAGCAACGAGAGAGGAGAGTATACTCCACGTACCCTCGTAGACCGAAAGCGGAAGCGTTATGAAAACATGGTTGATGTAGTCGTACGTTTTCACGATCCGACCGATCCAAGTACCGAACGTACGGCACCTCCGAGTTTAGCACACATTTAGCTCGATGACGATCCCCGGACTCCGATCCAGCAGGGTGTCGGGGATGAATTCTGTCAGCATGACGGCGTGGTGATGATGATGATGTTCTACCGATGCAGGGCTTCGCCTAAGCACCACAACGATATGACCGAGGTGGAATATGGTGGAGGGGGGCACCGCACATGGGTAAGGAACGATCACGAAGATCAACTTGTGTGTCTAGAGGTGCCCCTCTGCCCCCGTAAATAAAGGAGCAAGGGGGAAGGGGGCGGCCGGCCTAGGAGGGGGCGCGCCAAGGGGAGTCGTACTCCCACTGGGAGTAGGACTCCCTCCTTCTTTGTTGGAGTAGGAGAAGGGGAAAGAGGGGGAGAGGAAGAAGGAAAGGGGGTTGCGCCCCTTGTCCAATTCGGACTAGAGGGGGGGGGGGGGCAGGCCTCCTTCCTTTTGGCCTCTATCCTCTATTCCCGTATGGCCCAATAAGGCCCATATACTCCCCGACGAATTCCCGTAACTCTCCGGTACTCCAAAAAATACCCGAATCACTCGGAACCTTTCCGAACTCCGAATATAGTCGTCCAATATATCGATCTTTACGTCTCGACCATTTAGAGACTCCTCGTCATGTCCCCGATTTCATCCGGGACTCCGAACTCCTTGGTACATCAAAACTCATAAACTCATAATATAACTGTCATCGAAACCTTAAGCGTGCGGACCCTACGGGTTCGAGAACAATGTAGACATGACCGAGACACGTCTCCGGTCAATAACCAATAGCGGAACCTGGATGCTCATATTGTCTCCCACATATTCTATGAAGATCTTTATCAGTCAAACCGCATAGCAACATACGTTGTTCCCTTTGTCATCGGTATGTTACTTGCCCGAGATTCGATCGTCGGTATCTCAATACCTAGTTCAACCTCGTTACCGGCAAGTCTGTTTACTTGTTCCGTAATACATCATCTCACAACTAACTCATTAGTTGCAATGCTTGCAAGGCTTAAGTGATGTGTATTACCGAGAGGGCCCTGAGATACCTCTCCGACAATCGGAGTGACAAATCCTAATATCGAAATACGCCAACTCAACATGTACCTTCGGAGACACCTGTAGAGCTCCTTTATAATCACCCAATTACGTTGTGACGTTTGGTAACACACAAAGTGTTCCTCCGGTAAACGGGAGTTGCATAATCTCATAGTCATAGGAACATGTATAAATCATGAAGAAAGCAATAGCAACATACTAAACGATCAAGTGCTATGCTAACGGAATGGGTCAAGTCAATCACATCATTCTTCTAATGATGTGATCCCGTTAATCAAATGACAACTCATGTCTATGGTTAGGAAACTTAACCATCTTTGATTAACGAGCTAGTCAAGTAGAGGCATACTAGTGACACTATGTTTGTGTATGTATTCACACATGTATTATGTTTCCGGTTAATACAATTCTTGCATGAATAATAAACATTTATCATGAAATAAGGAAATAAATAATAACTTTATTATTGCCTCTAGGGCATATTTCCTTCAGATAAAACCTATGTCTGAAGCATAGGGAATGATTTTCATTTTCTCTCTATCTTCTGCGGTTGTCGGGCTTTGAGTCTGACTCAACTTCACACCTTGTAACACAGGCAAGAACCCTTTCTTTGACTGATCCATTTTGAACTTCTTCAAAACTTTATCAAGGTATGTGCTTTGTGAAAGTCCAATTAAGTGTATTGATCTATCTCTATTGATCTTGATGCCCAATATGTAAGCAGCTTCTCCAAGGTCTTTCATAAAAAAACTCTTATTCAGGTATCCCTTTATGCTATCCAGAAATTCTATATCATTTCCAATCAACAATATGTCATCTACATATAAGATCAGAAATGCTACAGAGCTCCCACTCACTTTCTCTCCAAAAGTTTGTATAGAACCATATGCTTTGATCACACTATCAAAGCATTTATTCCAACTCCGAGAGGCTTGCACCAGTCCATATATGGATCGCTAGAGCTTGCACACTTTGCTAGCACCCTTTGGATCGACAAAACCTTCCGGTTGCATCATATACAACTCTTCTTCCAGAAATCCATTCAGGAATGCAGTTTTGACATCCATTTGCCAAATTTCATAATCTTAAAATGCAGAAATTGCGAACATGATTCATACATACTTAAGCATCGTTACGGGTGAGAAAATGTCATCATAGTCAACTCCTTGAACTTATCAAAAACCTTTCGCAACAAGTCGAGCTTTGTAAAAAGTAACATTACCATCTGTGTCGGTCTTCTTCTTAAAGATCCATTTATTTTCTATGCCTTCCCGATCATCGGGCAAGTCCACCAAAGTCCATACTTTGTTCTCATACATGGATCCCACCTCAGATTTCATGGCCTCAAGCCATTTCACAGAATCTGGGCTCATCATCGCTTCCTCATAGTTCATATGTTCATCATGGTCTAGTAACATGACTTCCAGAACAGGATTACTGTACCACTCTGGTGCGGATCTTACTCTGGAAGATCTACGAGGTTCGGTAGTAACTTGATCTGAAAGTTCATGATCATCATCATTAGCTTCCTCACTATTTGGTGTAGGAATCACATGAACTGATTTCTGTGATGAATTACTTTCCAATAAGGGAGCAGGTACAGTTACCTCATCAAGTTCTACTTTCCTCCCACTCACTTCTTTCGAGAGAAACTCCTTCTCTAGAAAGGATCCATTCTTAGCAACATAGATTTTGCCTTCGGATATGTGATAGAAGGTGTACCCAACAGTTTCCTTTGGGTATCCTATGAAGACGCACTTCTCCGATTTGGGTTCAAGCTTATGAGGTTGAAACTTTTTCACATAAGCATCGCAACCCCAAATTTTACGAAATGACAACTTTGGTTTCTTGCCAAACCACAGTTCATAAGGCGTCGTCTCAACGGATTTAGATGGTGCCCTATTTAAAGTGAATGCAGCCGTCTCTGAAGCATAACCCCAAAACGATAGTGGTAAATCAGTAAGAGACATCATAGATCGCACCATATCTAATAAAGTATGTTTACGACGTTCGGACACACCATTTTGCTGTGGTATTCCAGGTGGCGTTAATTGGGAAACTATCCCATGTTGTTTCAAATGAAGACCAAACTCGTAACTCAAATATTCTCCTCCACGATCAGATCGTACAAACTTTATTTTCTTGTTACGATGATTTTCCACTTCACTCTGAAATTCTTTGAACTTTTTAAATGTTTCAGACTTATGCTTCATTAAGTAGATATAACCATATCTGCTTAAATCATCTATGAAGGTAAGAAAATAACGATACCCACCACGAGCATCAAAAATCATTGGACCGCATACATTGGTATGTATTATTTCCAACAAGTCAGTAGCTCGTTCCATTGTTCCGGAGAACGGAGTTTTAGTCATCTTGCCCATAAGGCACGGTTCGCAAGCACCAAGTGATTCATAATCAAGAGATTCCAAAAGTCCATCAGCATGGAGTTTCTTCATGCGCTTTACACCTATATGACCCAAACGACAGTGCCACAAATAAGTTGCACTATCATTATTAAACTTCAATCTTTTGGCTTCAACAGTATGAATATGTGTATTACTACTATCGAGATTCAACAAAAATAGACCACTCAGGAGGGGTGCATGACCATAAAATATATTACTCATATAATTGGAACAACCATTATTCTCTGATTTAAATGAATAACCTTCTCGCATCAAACAAGATCCAGATATAATATTCATGCCCAACGCTGGCACCAAATAACAATTATCCAGGTCTAATACTAATCCTGGTGGTAGATGTAGAGAAAGCGTGCCGACCGTGAGCACATCGACTTTGGAACCATTTCCTACGCGCATCGTCACCTCGTCCTTAGCCAATCTTCGCTTAATCCGTAGCCCCTGTTTCGAGTTGCAAATATGAGCAACAGAATCAGTATCAAATACCCATGCGCTACTGCGAGCATTAGTTAAGTACACATCAATAACATGTATATCAAATATACCTTTCACTTTGCCATCCTTCTTATCCGCCAAATACTTGGGGCAGTTCCACTTCCAGTAACCAGTCCCTTTGCAGTAGAAGCACTCAGTTTCAGGCTTAGGTCCAGACTTGGGTTTCTTATCTTGAGAAGCAACCTTTTTGCCGTTCTTCTTGAAGTTCCCTTTCTTCCCTTTGTCCTTTTTCTTGAAACTAGTGGTCTTGTTGACCATCAACACTTGATGCTCCTTTTTTATTTCTACCTCTGCGGCTTTTAGCGTCACGAGGAGCTCGGGAATAGTCTTGTTCATCCCTTGCATATTATAGTTCATCATGAATCTTTTGTAGCTTGGTGGAAGTTATTGGAGAACTCTGTCAATGACACTATCATCAGGAAGATTAACTCCCAGTTGAGTCAAGTGGTTGTGGTACCCAGACATTCTAAGTATGTGTTCACTGACAGAATATTCTCCTCCATTTTACAGCTGTAGAACTTATTGGAGACTTCATATCTCTCAATCCGGGCATTTGCTTGAAACATTAACCTCGACTCCTGGAACATCTCATATGCTCCATGACGTTCAAAACATCGTTGAAGTCCCGGTCCTAAGCCATAAAGTATGTCACACTGAACTATCGAGTAGTCATCAACACGCGTCTGCCAGGCACTCACAATGTCTGCAGTTGCGGGCGCGGGTGGTACACCTAATGGTGCTTCCAGGACATAATTCTTCTGTGCATCAATGAGGATAATCCACAAGTGAGGACCCTGTCCGTGTAGTTGCTGCCATCATCTTTCAACTTAGCTTTCTCTAGGAACGCATGAAAATTCAAAGGAACGGTAGCACGGGCCATTGATCTACAACAACATAGACATGCAAAATACTATCAGGTACTAAGTTCATGATAAATTAAAGTTCAATTAATCATATTACTTGAGAACTCCCACTGAGATAGACATCCCTCTAATTATCTAAGTGATCACGTGATCCAAATCAACTAAACCATGTCCGATCATCACGTGAGATGGAGTAGTTTTCAATGGTGAACATCACTATGTTGATCATATCTACTATATGATTCACGCTCGACCTTTCGGTCTCAGTGTTCCGAGGCCATATCTGCATATGCTAGGCTCGTCAAGTTTAACTCGAGTATTCTGCACATGCAAAACTGGCTTGCACCCGTTGTATGTGAACATAGAGCTTATCACACCCGATCATCACGTGGTGTCTCGGCACGACAAACTGTAGCAACGGTGCATACTCAGGGAGAACACTTGTACCTTGAAATTTAGTAAGGGATCATCTTATAACGCTACTGATGTTCTAAGCAAAATAAGATGCATAAAGGATAAACATCACATGCAATCAAAATATGTGACATGATATGGCCATCATCACCTTGTGCTCATGATCTCCATCACTGAAGCATCGTCATGATCTCCAACATCACCGGCGCGACACCTTGATCTCCATCGTAGCATCGTTGTCGTCTCGACACCTATTGTCACTACGACTATCACTACCGCTTAGTGATAAAGTAAAACAATTACATGGCGATTGCATTGCATACAATGAAGTGACAACCATATGGCTCCTGCCAGTTGTCGATAACTTTGTTACAAAACATGATCATCTAATACAACAATTTATATCGGGTGCCCATTTATATCACATCATGCTTTACCATATCACATCACAGCAAGCCCTACAAAAACAAGTTAGACATCCTCTACTTTGTTGTTGCAAGTTTTACCTGGCTGCTAGGGCTTCTAGCAAGAACCCTTCTTACCTACGCATTGAAAACCACAACAATTTTTCATCAAGTGTGTTGTTTTAACCTTCAACAAGGACCAGCCGTAGCCACACTCGATTCAACTAAAGTTGGAGAAACAAACACTCACCAGCCACCTGTGTGCAAAGCACGTCGATAGAACCAGTCTCGCGTAAGCGTACGCGTAATGTCGGTCAAAGCCGCTTCATCCAACAATACTGCCGAATCAAAGTATGACATGCTGGTAAGCAGTATGACTATTATCACCCACAACTCTTTGTGTTCTACTCGTGCATATAACATCTACGCATAGACCTGGCTCGGATGCCATTGTGGGGAACGCGGTAACTTAAAAAAAATCCTATGCACACGCAAGATCATGGTGATGCAGAGCAATGAGAGGGGAGAGTGTGTCCACGTACCCTCGTAGACCGAAAGCGGAAGTGTTATGACAACGTGGTTGATGTAGTCGTACGTCTTCACGATCTGACCGATCTTAGCACCGAACGTACGCCACCTCCGCGATCAGCACACGTTCAGCTCGGGGACGTCCCTCATACTCTTTATCCAGTTGAGGCCGAGTGAGAGTTTCGTCAGCATGACAGCGTGGTGACGGTGATGATGAATTTACCGGCGCAGGGCTTCGCCTAAGCACTACGACGATATGACCGAGGTGTGTAACTGTGGAGGGGGCACCGCACACGGCTAAACAATGTCAAATTGTGTGTCCTAGGGTGCCCCCTTCCCCCGTATATAATGGAGCAAGGGGGAAGGCCGGCCAGCCCTTGGGGCACGCCAAGGAGGGGAGGAGTCCTCCTCCTAGTAGGAGTAGGACTCCTCCTTTCCTTGTCCAACTAGGAGGGGGAAGGGGGAAGTAAGGAGAGGGAGAGGGAGAGGGAAAGAGGGAAAGAGGGGCTGCGCCCCCCTCCCCTAGTGCAATTTGGACTCCCCTTGGGGGGGTGCCACATCCTGGGATGCTGCCCTCTCTCTCCCCTAAGGCCCACTAAGGCCCAATACTTCCCCGAGGGGTTTCGGTAACCCCTCCGGCACTCCGGTTTTCTCCGGAATCACCCGGAACACTTCCGGTGTCCGAATATAGCCGTCCAATATATCAATCTTTATATATCGACCATTTCGAGACTCCCCGTCATGTCCGTGATCCCATCCGGGACTCAGAACTACCTTCGGTACATCAAAACACATAAACTCATAATACCGATCGTCATCGAGCGTTAAGCGTGCGGACCATACGGGTTCAAGAACTATGTAGACATGACCGGGACACGTCTCCGGTTAATAACTAATAGCGGAACCTGGATGCTCATATTGGTTCCTACATATTCTATGAAGATCTTTATCAGTCAAACCGCATAACAACATATGTTGTTCCCTTTGTCATCGGTATGTTACTTGCCCGAGATTCGATCGTCAGTATCTCAATACCTAGTTCAATCTCGTTACCGGCAAGTCTCTTTACTCGTTTTGTAATACTTCATCCCACAACTAACTCATTAATTACAATGCTTGCAAGGCTTATAGTGATGAGTATTACCGAGAGGGCCCAGAGATACCTCTCCGAAACATGGAGTGACAAATCCTAATCTTGATCTATGCCAACCCAATAAACACCTTCGGAGACACCTGTAGAGCACCTTTATAATCACCCTTTTACGTTGTGACATTTGGTAGAACACAAAGTGTTCCTCCGATATTCGGGAGTTGCATAATCTCATAGTCTGAGGAACTTGTATAAGTCATGAAGAAAGTAGTAGCAATGAAACTAACACGATCATAATGCTAAGCTAACGGATGGGTCATGTCCATCACATCATTCTCCTAATGATGTGATCCCGTTCATCAAATGACCACACATGTCTATGGTTAGAAAACATAACCATCTTTGATTAACGAGCTAGTCAAGTAGAGTCATACTAGGGACTATAGGTTTTGTCTATGTATTCATACATGTACTAAGTTTCCGATTAATACAATTCTAGCATGAAAAATAGACATTTATCATGAATTAAGAAAATAAATAATAACTTTATTATTGCCTCTAGGGCATATTTCCTTCAACGCATTGAAATTCAAAGGAACGGTAGCACGGTCCATTGATCTACATCATAGATATGCATAAAAACTATCAGGACTAAGTTCATGATAAATTAAGTTCAATTAATCATATTACTTATGAACTCCCACTTAGATAGACATCCCTCTAGTCATCTAAATGATACGTGATCCAAATCAACTAAACAATGTCCGATCATCACGTGAGATGGAGTAGTCTTCAATGGTGAACATCACTATGTTGATCATATCTACTATATGATTCACATTTGACGTTTCGGTCTCCCGTGTTCTGAGGCCATATCTGTATATGCAAGGCTCGCCTAGTTTAACCCGATTATTCCGCGTGTGCAAATCTGGCTTGCACCTATTGTATTTGAACCTAGAGCTTATCTCACCTGATCATCACGTGGTGTCTCAGCACGAAGAACTTTTGCAACGGTGCATACTCAGGGAGAACATTTATACCTTGAAATTTAGTAAGGGATCATCTTATAATGCTACCGCCATACTAAGCAAAATAAGATGCATAAAAAGATTAACATCACATGAAACCAAAATATGTGACATGATGATAAAAGGTTTCTAGTTGACAACCTTCCGCATTTCTTATTGGGATAGATTTATGGCCATCATCATCTTGTGATCATGATCTCCATCACCGAAGCAACGTCATGAGATCTCCATCATCACCGGCTTGAGACCTTCATGTCCATCGTGGCATCGTGGTCTTCTCGCCAACCATTGTTTCTACGACTATCGCTACCGCTTAGTGATAAAGTAAAGCAATTACATAGCACTTGTATTTCATACAATAAAGCGACAACCATATGGCTCCTGCCAGTTGGCGATAACTTTTACAAAACATGATCATCTCATAAAACAATCTTTATATCACATCATGTCATGACCATATCACATCACAACATACCTTGAAAAAACAAGCTAGTCGTCCTCTACTTTTACTTCTAGGGAAAAGCCTAGCAATAGCGCTGGTTTTTGGCCTATCAGTAGCGTGGGTAACCATGCTACTGATACGACGCTACAGCTAAAGGTTAGCAATAGCACTTGTTGGCACGCGTTACTGCTATATCTACTTAGTAGTAGCACGTGCTCCAACAACCGCTACTGGTAATTACTAGTAGCGCTTATCTCTCCCCGCGCTACTACTAATATTCCGTATTCTATTTCTTTTAGGTCGTATTCATACACCTTTATACAAGTTTTCATACAGTAGCAATTTAGAGATTATTTTTACATTATAATGAGTTACTAAATCACTAGGTGAAAGAACAGCGGATTAGTTTCAAATGGATGGATCCTAAGTGACCAAGTCATAGATTATCACGATAATCCATGACTTGATCACTTACGATCCATCCACTTAAAACTAATATGCGGTTCTTTCACCCAGTGATATAATGACGTACTCATCATCATCATCATCATCATATTAATATACAAACTCTTGCATCATATCATCACCAACAACACTAGTTAATAATCATCATAGTTATTACCACCAACACAATTTAATCATCATAGTCATAGCTAATCACCACCAACACTAGCTAATAATAATCATCATAGTCATCACCACCAACACTCATTCTAGCTAGCTAATCACTCATACTGCTCTCTCTCTCTCAGGTAAAATAGCATAGAACATGTCAAGCGATCCTGATTCATTATATTGAAGCATGCAGATGAACCTGTCTCCTAATTGTGGGCTACGCTTCTGATTGCTGCCCCCTAGTGCTTCTCTGTGATTCTTCACAGTTTTGTTCCAGTCTTTGACTATTAAGACTTGCTCGCTTCTAGAAATCCTAAATGCACTCATGTGCAATGTAGGATGTCTTGGCCGTATGCTAATCATGGACATGCGGCCTTTAGCCTCGATCCACTGATGCACAACTATCATCGGGAGTCCCTGTTGAAGAACATTGTAGTAACATACTTAGCAATGAAGTTTAGCTTAAAAATAATGTATGCAAAAGATGCACTGAGGACAAATAGTAAAAATCTTACCACCTTTCCTAAATAGATGTGACCGTAGTTCAGTACGAACACTATTGGTCACACGTTTTTAGTACTAAGATTTCCAAGTTTAGGAAAATAATTTGTCTTGATAGTATGAAGATCCTCAAGCCATGAAACATAATGACTTGTCTCCTCGTAGTTTAGTTCAGCCCCGGGATAGTAGTAGGTCATGTCTACCAAGCGCTGGACATGTTTGCTTGAATGGAAATAAGCTGTCAATAGAAATTAGTTGTCAACTATTTTTGAATAAACAATATCCAAGACATAAATATGGTTGAGAAACTTACATAATGGTAGAACTGGAGGCGTCTGCACATTGACCCAAATGTCGATATTATCTTCAATATCATCTTCCGGACGAATATCAAAGGTGATAAGCATATCAGGCTCAAATGCATAAGCCTTGCATAGTGCTCTCCATTGTTTGCATTCAAAATGGGTGTAGGTGTCTGTATTGTATAATTTTGCGGGAAAACTATAATCATGCTCGGTCCTCAAGTTAACTCTTTTTACCTCCATAGTTTCCATAGTACTGAAACCAACCTTATCCAAGACATATATTCTTGCATGGCAGGGGATACGCTAGTAGAATAGTAAAAAAATTAAATTATAAGTTGAAGCAAAAGAAGCAGAAGTCATGCTTAATAACGAAAAAAGACTTGTCGTTGTGACTTATTGTATGCACTTCGAAGATGCCATCGAGCTTGATGTCGAAGCGCCTACCACCAACTAGGTGAGGCCTGTCGCACAGGCCGCGCTCGTCTTCACTGTATTCACACATACCAAATTCCTTTTCGTCGTCAGACATTTCCTATGTTCATAGTTAAAACATTAATTAAAAATCAACCCAAGGCAACTGCTAGGAAACTCAACACACAGATCACTATTACTCAATATGCAACGGGTTGACTTTAGGTCTGTCGAGTCCTCCTTCCTAAACTCTCATCTCACGTATATGGTGGGCACTCTCTCTCTCTCTAATATTGCAATCGTTGGTGTTGGTTGCTACTCCTCCTTTCCCTAGTGAATTACAAATATCTAGCACAAGGAAAAGAAGGAGAAGCGACCCCCACGACAAAAGTCGTCATTCTTCTTCTCTCATATATGGTGGACACTCCCTCACCGATTTTTTGACCATCGATGATGGTCGCTACTCCTTCTTCCCCTAGTGCATTACAAAGGTCTAGCACAAAGAGAAGAAGGAAAAGCGACCTCGACGACAATAGTTGGCATTCTTCTCTCATATATGGTGGAGACTCCCCCTCACCGATTTTTCGATAGTCATGTATTGAGCCCCGACAGACTTAAAGTCAACTTGAAATGTCGTTTAATTCTCTTTCTAGCAAATCCGGGGCACTCAAAATTTCCTACATATTCTAGCACAAGTCATGCTTAAATTCACAAAAAAATCTGGCATGACCTTTGCTAAAATAGACATATCGAGAGCCTAATTTGCCGTAACGGAAATGAATCAACACTCCAGCAAAACATAGGTCACTCGGAACTGAATGAACACTTCGCACATGAGCATAAATTGGTGCTCCTTGCATTTCAATGGTTCAATATTGACAAAAACATTTCAATATATCTTATAATCCGAACATTTCATTTATTAAGAAGCATAACTAAATACCCTAGTTCAAATGTAGAGGAAGGTGGAGAAGGAGGAGGTGGACTTTTAGCTCACCGACTCGGGTGTAGGGGAAGCGGAGGTAGCTCGTATGACGATCACTCCAAGGAGACACGACTAAGCCTGGATATTCCACTGAGTAAAATTTTAATTAGATCATCAAATCTCATACATCATTCTTTGATGACAAAGTGATAATGACATAAATTCAAATAGTTCTATTAATTCAACTAATTCAACTAAGCACTTACTAGAATAAACTAGTTTTATTAATTTTCTTACTAAATATAAACTAGTTCTATAGTAAAAATTTAATTAGATCATCAAATCTCGTATACCTAAATTTTCTTACTAAAAATAAACTAGTTATATTAATTCAACTAGTTCAACTAAGCACTTTCTATAAATAAAAATAATTACTTTTCTTACTAATTCAACTAAGCACTTACTAATTCAACTAAGAACAGTAATAAAATTTTAACTAGTTGGGAGGGAGGAGAAGGGAGGAGGGAGGGGAG